>NW_024080725.1:2999832-3249378 GCF_003009895.1 Hyaena hyaena | reverse complement strand
GAGATCCCCCCCCCCCCCCGAGAAACAAAAGCTGAAGAAGTTCATCACTAGACCCACCTTATAAGCAATGCTAATGGCATTCTTCAAGCTGGAACAAAAGGATGTTAATTAACATCATAAAAACATATCAGTGTGTAAGACTCACCAGCAAAGGTAAATATACAGTCAAAGTCTGATGCTCTAATACTGTAATGGTAGTGCATAAATCACTTACAACTCTAGTTTAAACATTGAAAATAAAAGTATTAGAAAAAACTATAACTACAACAATGTGTTATTGGATATACCATATAAAACAGATGTAAATTGTAACATCCACAATCTAAAACGTGAAAGAGGGAGAAAAGTATGAGGTTTCTGTATGCTATTAAAGTTAAGTCGTTGTCAGCTTAAAATAGCATATTGTAGCTATGTTTTGTGTAAGCCTCATGGTAACCACAAAAATACACACACAAGAGATTATGAGGAAGAATTCAAAGCATCTGCCATAAAAAGTCATCAGATTACAAAGGAAGACAGCAAGGAAGAAAGCAAGAAACAAAATGACAATAGTAAGTCCTTACCTACCGATAATTACTTTAAACATAAATGGGCTAATCAAAAGGCATAATGGGAAAATGAATAAATGAACAATATCCAACAATATGCCTCTTATAAGAGACTCACATTAGCTTGAAGGACATACATAGGTTGAGAGTGAAAAGGTAGAAAAGATCTCGCAAGCAAATGGAAGACATAGGAAACCAGGAGTAGCTCTGCTTACGAAAAGAGAGAAGATACAGGCCAGAAGTTTACACACCTACTACTGCCCTGCCCAGCGAATCTCATTTCTCTTTGTAGATCTCTTTTTTCAACCTTCGGCAAAGTTTTGTGCTAACTTTGTGCGTGCCAACCTCTGCGTAACGCGTGCACGTGTACACATTGGTGCGTGTGACAGGGTTCCTGGGCATGAAGAGATCCTCTCAACAGAGGAAAGCAAAGCTGCATTTAAACGCCCTCAGAGAGAACCACAGCTCCTTCTGCACATCACCAGGGCCAAAAATGCTGACAAATGGGCTTTCAAACCACGCATGAAAATCAAAATTAAAATGTAGTACCTCGGGGGTATTTTTTTGTCTTACAGCTGATTAGTTTAAGAGGAGATTAAAGCCCATGATAACTCCAGTTATCATGCTTTTCACTCTACAGAGATGGTGAGGCCTGGCCTTATTCTGTCACTTGACTGTGAAAGGGACATGTGATGCCACCCAAAAGAACAGGCCTGCCCTCAGTCCCTCTACACCTTCCTCATCTCCCTCCTCTGAGAGAAAAGACACACAAAGGTAACCAGGAAACCAACTCAACAAGCCTGCTTTGAGTCAGCAAGGACAGCAATCCGTGGCTGTGACACCAAAGCCAGGCTGGCCTCAAATGGACTGTGAACTCGAACTGTACAGTGTTACAAGGCAAAAACAGGTTGAATGGAAAGGGCCATCACTGAGCATCTAGAAAGGGTACTCTGCCTTACATTTCACACAGGTCTCTAACCCTCTCTGAAAGGGCGTGTTAAGATCTCATGATGTAGATGAAAAAGTGAGAGCTTCCAGGCACTGAATGCCATGCACAATTTCACACTGTGGGTAAGCAGTGGATGGATGTGATCCCTAAATCCATACTCTTCTCAAGGCACTAGAAACCTCCTTCTTATACTGACCTTCACATAGAGGTTCTGATATCCAGGGGCTTTGACCTTGAGTGACAGAGACTCAGCCCTTCTAAGTCAAGGTGCTCAGCAATAAGTAATTCATAGCAATAAGTCAAGGTGCTCAGCTCCAGAGCTAAACTGGTCCAGACTTGTGCCACTTACTAAGGAGCAAGCTCTCATCTCCAAATCTACCCTTCTGTCCTCCACCTTGTCCCTCAGCCCTGGGCCTCAGCAGGCTGAGTGTCTCCCTGTCAGCTGACATCTGCAGCAAGAGTTATTAGAGGAAGACTGGAAGATGGGACCTGGGGAGCAGAATTGTGCTCCATTCCTCTGCTTGCTGGTCCTGACTGTACTGCCTGAGGAATGGCCCTCATTGCAGCTGTAGACATTGGCTCCACATGCCCAGCTCATCTGGGCACATACAGAACCAACACTGCGTGGCCCCTCCAGGTGCCGGCCAGGCAGAGCTGTCTTCTTAGGGGTCTGAGCTTCTCTCCTCTGAGCTTCAAAGGCACCAAAGCATCAGCTCCAGAGGGTAGCCCCCAGCTTTGCAAGCCCTTGTCTGACCTACTAGCTGGTCATAACCCCATTCTGTCCCTTTGCCTCCATGCCCTTGGCAGTGGGCAGTGTTCTCCACATACTCACCCCTGTCCTACCTCAATGTTCCCTTTTCACCCTTCTGCAGCCCTCCAAGCCCTGTACATACAACTCCCCATATTAAATCCCCTTTGGGAAGTACCCAGTGTTTGTTTTCCTGACCTCATAAAGGACTCATCTTCTGCCATCATCTAAGCAAAGCTGACCCTAAACATGAAATCAGAGCCTCAGACTTCCCGAGAGCAAATCCTGCTTCATTTTTCTTCTGCCCAACATGTCCATCCAGAGCCACGCTGTGGCTTTTATTCTCTCTGTCAGTGAATCGTCTCAGCCCCTGGAAGCTAAATCTGACACCCAGGGCTGCAGCCCGGTCCCCTTCCCAGCCCCATTAAGCTGCTAGCCTCAGGCCTCGCCCAGAGCTCCCAGGAACACCTCCACCAACTGCTCTTGGCAGCTCAAGAGCCTCCTTTCTGCTCACCTTGGCTGCTGACCTTGGTTGAAAGGACCTGAGATCCCCAGTCTGGCAGGAAGCCTAGGGGCAGACCACACTGAAAGGACTGTTGTTAGTAGGACATTACACCCACCTGGGGGAGAGAGAGAAGAGGAGAAACGCTCTGGTCCTTCCACACCCTCCTGCCTGGCTCTGGCCACGCTGTGTTGTAGAGCCTCCCTCTCCCGATACAGCACTGCCCGGATTCTGCCATTGAACCTGACACGTGAGAGGTGCGTAATCGACACCTGCTACATTAAAAAAAAAAAAAAAAAGATATATGAAGAAATGCTGTCAAGTTGCTTCCAACCCAGTAAGGTTGGTAGAAAACGTGAGGTCAGACTTCCATTCAGAATTAAATTTTCTGACTCCGGATCTAAGGTATAGAAACTGCTTGTGGGCTGAATGGTGTTCTTTAAAAATTCCTGTGTTGAAATCCTGACCCCGGTTCACAGGGTGGGGCTGTATCGGGGGCTTTAAAGAGATAACTGAGGATATTTGAGGTTATGTGAGTGGGTCCTCATCCAAAAAGACTGTCCTTGTAAGCAGAGGAGACGAGGACACAGACACACATGCCAGGAAGGCCACGTAAGGACACAGGGAGAAGGCGGCCATCCGCAAGCCATGGAGAGAGGCCTCAGAAGAAACCAACCCTGTGACACCTTTGTCTCGGACTTGAAACCCCCAGAACTGTGAAAAAATAAACGTCTGTCATATAAATCACCCAGTATGTGGGGGCACCTGGGCAGCTCAGTCGGTTAAGCGTCCAACCTCGGCTCAGGTCATGATCTCATGGTTTATGGGTTCAAGCCCCACGTCTGGCTCTGTGCTGACAGCTCAGAGCTTGGAGCCTGCTTCAGATTCTGTGTCTCCCTCCCTCTCTCCCTCTTTCTCTCTCTGTCTCTCTCTCTGCTCTCCCACACCCATGCTCTCTCTCTCTAACTTGCTCTTTCAGAAATGAATAAATGTTAAAAAATTATTTTAAAAAAGAGAGCCACATATGACAACAAGCCTCTAGGTCTCAGAATATTTTTGCTTTTCTCATAATTGGTCTGTAATCTGTGTAATTCAGATCACTTGTCTGATAATGCCCCCATGTACTCAAGTCCCAAGATGTCAGAGTGAACGCCTCACGATGCCAAGAGCTCAAGAGGAGAGGGGAGGGGAGCTCCCAGGACAAATACATGACAAGTGACCATCACAGACGGGGCTGACATCAACTGGCAGATTCTCCATTTGTAGTAATATTAGATGGGACAGGCAGGCAGGGGCAATTGTATCTAAGATTCCACTTTGAAGGGAAAACCACATCCACTACCTCTGGTGCCCAGATGGGCATTCGGATATCAGTGAAATCACTATGACTTGTGAGCTAATGGGACTTGATCTTGTTTTAAGCGCTCGTCAGACCCCCAAAGAGAGGCTGACAGTGAGATCCTGGCCCTGCAGGAAATGAGCTAACACTTCAAGACCCAACACAGGTTCAGTTTTAAGAAGAGGAATCACAAGGGCCTCATAACAAACAAACACTGAGAAATTTAATGGAGCTGTTGAGCCACTGGTTTGGTTTCTGATGGGCTAGTGCTCTTCCCCTACCTCAACAACACATGCTTCCATACAGACCGAGGCCCGAGGTATCTATTTCTTTACCCTAAAAATTAAAATATCCTCTTCACCAGCATAAACATTGTCTTCATGTCTGAACTCAAAAGGCAGCTGAGTATGAAAACCTCTGGCTAGCGGACTGACAGGCTAGTCCAAGGCCAGGAAACCACATACATCAATTGGAGGAATTGGTCCAGGAGTCCCTGAGGATGGGGACTGCAGTCTCACCCCAAACGGGAGAGAGAGCTGGGCGGCCCCTAAGGGGGCCAGGCCACCGCCACATTTCTAACCACTCGTTCCCTTGAAACACATAGCTATTTCCAAGTTGGGGAGCTGCAGGCTCACAACCATAGCCCTACTAACCAATCCTTTACACCGCCTGCTACAGCTTGTCCTCAGGAGAGAACTTGCCAGTTGGACATCACGATGTGACTCATTCAATCCCCTCAAAAGGAAATCTCAACTTAACTGGTGGTCAAACGCTTCTGGATGCCAAGCAAGGTGGCTTCTAGGCAAGTGTGGAAAATCTCTGGTTTTTAAGGCTGCCTTAAGAAGGCACTTAGAAACATCGATTTATATAAAATAATAAAATTTTAATTAACACTCTAACTTATAAACCCTGCATGTTGTGTGAAATAGAACGTAAACCCAAAGTGGCTGTTCTTTCAGGGCTGGAGAATGATCCACTTGGCTAAAACAATGAAGTGACCCATCTAATTGCTTTATTCAGTTGGAGTGAATGCTTTCTGGGGTGGGGAAAGAACAGGGTTCCTTGGCGCATTTCAAGGATCCACACCCTCCTCCATCTCGGAAGCATGGCCCCACAGAGACTTACTGAGTACACACAAGAGGAACCACGTGTTTCACATCACTGTTCATGCTGCAGCAAGAATCTGGGATCCCAGAAGGCCATCTGCAAAGGCTGGTGTTCGAGCCCCTTTGCCCAGACGTGCTGAGGAAGCACAGAAGGGAATGAGGGAAAGTGCAAAGTGAGTTGAGACACAGCAAGATTGGAACCCAGGTTTACTGGCTTCCTGCATCCCAGCTTCCTCCATCACATTGCCCTGAATTTCATTCTGGGTCTCTTATCCACGTGGGCACTGCCTGACACTAGTTCCCTTTCTCTATCACTCACCTGTTGGGTTTCTTTGGACACTCACATAACTAAAAACACCATCTGAGGTGGTGGAAAAACTATCCCAGCATTAATAACTCTGTTCAGAGCTGACTTATTTCAAGCTTAGGGAAGCCATCTTGGAAGAGAACCAATCAATACACACTTCTCCGCTCTCGACGTTCAGCCAACAGTCTCGTATAGTTCGTGAGTTACACGCAAAGCCGGTCACTTTCTAGCAGTCGGAGACTTCTAAAATTTGCTTTCCCTGATATATACACTTCAGCCCCAAGTAGGAAATCATTGTGTGAAACAGAAGAGCGGTCCATTCTTGGAATATGAGATTAACGTACCATTCGTGATTGGGACATGATCGTGAAAATCCTTCAGTTAATCGAGTGATGTCACCTCAGCCATTTCAGTGATTTGAAGTCTTTCCCTGCACTTCCTGGAAAAATTCCCATAGAGCTCTGATTTATTGAGACATTGCCCCCAAGAACACTACCATCGTCAAATTTCCTATGCAAGTGTACTCCCAAGGACCTATGAAAGTATTAGAAAGCCAGATCCTTATTAGTTTTTCCTCATGAAAAAGTATATTTTGCTTATAAATCCTAACAGGAAGTATACTGGCTTGTATGAATTTTTTCCAAAAAAGATATGAGTGAATATCTTAATTTTCAATCATCCAATAAAGAGCTCATTATACATTGTCCTAGGCTATGTAATTCAAAAACCGCCAGGAATTCCCCACACCTCTCACACATACTTCTCCTGAAGATGCTAAGATCCAGTCCTCAGCAAGGCAGACATTCCTTAGGGTGAAGCGTTGTCTTTTCCTGCCCTTCCTAAAATGAAATAATCTCGGGAAGCAATATAGGAGTTCCCTCATACTAGAGTTTAGTTTAAGAAACAGATACTAGCACCCCTAGTGCTAGGTAAAGAGATGAAATGAACGAGAAATGTACCTCTCTTGAGAAGCGTGCGTCCCAGGGGGATACAGACACACACATCAATGGCTACGAAACAGTGTAATGTGCACAGTGATTCGAGGTGTGCAGAGTGGACAGCCACTAGCAAGGGAAGAGCATTAAGATAGAATGAAGACCAACTAGGATAGTGTTAGAATGCCAGAGGTTTGCCAGTAGATAAGGCAAGAAGTCCCGGGGGGTGAGGGGAGCTAAGAAGTGAAAACCAAAGAACTATTGAGAAGCCCCAAGCTGTTCAACTTGGTCGGGGGCTTACATGAAGATGGGTTTGCCAGAGTTGTCTTTTCTCTGCCAGAAAGGGATGTAGCAAACTAGGACATGAGCTGAGTGTGGGAGAAAGGTGGAGAAGAATCCAGAACAAGGGGTGGGGCACACAAAGACAAACATCACACTGACTGTCCAACTTCCCTGCCCACTCACACTCGTCAAAGGGAAGGAAGGATCACAGAAGCATAAAGAAGTCAGAGCCAGAGGGAGCTGAATCTGACCCTCGGTCCACAGTACCCATGCCCAGTTCTGAGCTGGGACACGGGGCACACCAGCACCACGCAGAAACGGCAGCCAAGCCAGGAGCTGGACCACACCTCTGAGCTACCCCCACTGTGGTCGCAGCTCTGTGTGGGCTCCGTGCATGTAGCTTCCATGAGCATGTATACCCAAAGTCTGCAGAAGCAGAAGCTACCACACAAGGCCTGTCCTCCAGGCTGGGATAACAGACACTGTCCCCAAACCTGCCGGCTGGTGAAACGAAAGGATGGTAACCTGTGGCAAGAATGTGGAATGAATAGCTGGCTATTGTCCCTCCCAGGTGTCTGCCATAGCCCTGAAACTTAGGGTGAGCGGGACCAGCCGTCACCCAGGGGAGGGGAGCATGGCCGGGACACCTGGGGCCTCCAGATGCCTTGGCCACCATGAAGATGGCCATGGAGAGGGAAAAGAGAGGAGAGAGAGGAAATTAGTACAGTTGGGGAAAGGCAAGGCAGGAAGGAATCAAAGAGTACTTTCTGCCTAAGGCTGAGCCTTGATGTCACAAACTCTAAAAGCAAATTTACTGACATGAGGCCAGAAAGGGCGGCATGGAGCCATTCCCAATCCAGGTTTTATACAGCAAATATGGGGATGGGAGTCATCTATAAAACCAGCACGCTGATGACATGGATCTCCTGAGATCCCATCAAAAACCGAAAGTTATTTTTGGCTCCTCCTGCTTCTTGTTGAATTCTTGAACTCGGGGAGGCCCTTTCCTGCCCCTGGACTGAAAGGATGGGCTGTCTAAAGACTTTTCTGAGTTTTCTTTGGTGATGAAATGTTCCAGGACAGGGAAGTCTTGAACATGTCATGATGCAGAAATTAAAATGCCCAAACCCATATAATAAGAAAAAATTTGGACCCTCGGTGGTGTTAACTCTTCTCCTGCCCCAGAAAGGATGTGCTGGGGGTGGGGAGTGAATGAAGGAGGGACCGGGCCTTCTTTTCAGTCCCTCCTTGAAAGCCCAAGCTGCTGTCCCATGGGAACCAGGTTGGGAGTCCCCTCCCTTCCCTCACAGTGGATGAGAAAGAGGGGTAAGGGGGACAGGAAGGAGTTCTTTCTGCTGTGTTGAAACAGGATGACTTTACCCTCTCTGGCCAGTCAGGCTTTAGAGCTGCTTCCTCTCTCACGAGGCCATTTGTGACTTTGTTGCAGGCAGGTCCTGTGGCCTTGCCAGTACTTTGTCCTCCACCTGGCCAAGCCTTCCCTGGCCTCTGGATGTCCATGGACCCCCGTCTCAAAATTGACTCTCTTTGGTGGGATCCATCCCTCCCTCAGGTGGTCCTTTGGGGCAGGATATAAAATGGCTCTGGGCCAGCTTTGAGTTCAGGAAACCCACCTTCTTCTAGTTTATGAGAAACAATCTCACAACCTATCTGCTGAATATTCTGGAAGGCAAGATTGCCTGACTACTGCTGCCCTCTTTAGATCCCATGTAGCAGCTGACCAGTTGACCAGCGGCGATGTCTATAGGGATGAGGAGGAAGTCACAGCACCCCCTGCTGCAGAAGACGTGGTTGGACTCTCCAGGTATCCTACTGAGTCCCTCTCCTGACCTGACGTGAAGCGAGAAAACACAACTATCTGCCAAAAGGTGCAAAGAGAGGTGGAACCTTCTGCAGAGGAATCCCTTTCCCGAACCTTCTCCCTGCCTCTACCATGTCTCCCTGAACACTTTTACATCCTTAATTGGGGTGCAGAGTTCAAGAATCAGGTAGCCAGACCTTCACCAGCCACTTGGAAACTTTTGCAAGATGTTCTCTACAGTATGTGTCACTTGTTGCCTATATGTCTCAAAAAGAAATGGAGATTTGAAAGAAATCCATCTTAGGGTGGCTGGGTGGCTCAGTCAGTTAAGCATCCGACGTCAACTTAGATCATGATCTCACAGTTGGTGAGTTCAGTTTGAGCCCCGCATCAAGCTCTGTGCTGACAGCTCAGAGCCTGGGACCTGCTTAGGATTCTGTTTCTCTCTCTCTCTCTCAAAAATAAATAAACATTAAAAACATTTTAAGAGATTTATCTTTATACCCTGCTATTTATACTTGTACATTTCCCCCCACCTCTTCCATAAAGGATTTGTGGCAACTTCTATATATCCAAATTCAGTAGACTAGCATAGAAACACAATAAAAAAACCCACCAGAATCCGAAGATTAATAGACAAGAATAACAATACCAAAGGGAAAGAGAATTTGGTACTGTACTATCATTAAAAATAGTCTGCAATTTCAGGCTGAGCTTCCCAGAAGTCAAAGCAAGAAGAAATAGCGTTTGAATTATTTAATTTATATTTTCTTTTTTTAATTAATTAATTTTTTAATGTACATCCAAGTTAGTTAGCATCTAGTGCAACAGTGATTTCAGGAGTAGATTCCTTACTGCCCCTGAACCATTTAGACCATCCCCCCTCCAGCAACCCTCTGTTTCTTCTCTGTATTTAAGAGTCTCATGTTTTGTCCCCCTCCCTGTTTTTCTATTATTTTTGCTTCCCTTCCCTTATGTTCATCTGTTTTGTATCTTAAATTCTCATATGGGTGAAGTCATATGAATATTTGTCTTCCTCTGACTGACTAATTTCACTTAGCACAATACCCTCCAGTTCCATCCATGTAGTTGCAAACGGCAAGATTTCATTCTTTTGGATTGCCTAGTAATACTCCATTGTATATCTATACCACATCTTCTTTATCCATTCATCTGTCCATGGACATTTGGGCTCTTTCCATACAAACATTGGGGTGCACATGCCCCTTTGAAACAGCACACCTGTGTCTCTTGGATAAATACCTAGCAGTGCAATTTCTGGGTCATAGAGTAGTTCTATTTTTAATTTTTTGAGGAATCTCCAGACTATTTTCCAGAGTGGCTGCACCAGTTTGCATTCCCACCAGCAGTGCAAAAGAGAGCTTCTTTTTCCACATTCTCTCCAACATCTGTTGCCTGAGTTGTTAATTTTAGCCATTGTAACTGGCATGAGATGGTATCTCATTGTGGTTTTGATTTGTATTTCCCTGACGATGAGTGATGTTGAGCATTTTTTCATATGTTAGCCATCTGGGATGTCTTCCTTGGAGAAGTGTCTATTCATGTCTTTTGCCCATTTCTTCACTGGATTATTTGTTTTTTGGGTGTTGAGTTTGATAAATTCTTTACAGATTTTGGATACTAGCCTTTTATCTGATATGTCATTTGCAAATAACTTCTCCCATTCCATCAGTTGCCTTTTCGTTTTGCTGATTATTTCCTTCACTGTGCAGGAAATTTTTATTTTGATGGGGTCCCAGTAGTTCATTTTTGCTTCTGTTTCCCTTGCATCCAGAGACATGTTGAGTAAGAAGTTGCTGTGGTCAAGGCCAAAGGGGTTGTTGCCTGCTTTCTCCTCTAGGATTTTGATGGCTTCCTGTCTTATATTTAGGTCTTTCATCCATTTTGAGTTTATTTTTGTGTATGGTCTAAGAAAGTGGCCCAGGTTCATTTTTCTGCATGTTGCTGTCCAGTTTTCCTAGTACCATTTGCTGAAGAGACTGTCTTTATTCCATTGGATATTCTTTCCTGCTTTCTTAAAGATTAATTGGCCATGTTTGTGGGTCCATTTCTGGGTTCTCTATTCTGTTCCATGGATCTGAATGTCTGTTTTTGTGCCAGTACCATACTGTTTTGATGATCCCAGCTTTGTAATACAGCTTGAGGTCCAGAATTGTGATGCTTCCCTCCAGCTTTGGTTTTCCTTTTCAGGATTGCTTTGGCTATTCGGGGTCTTTTCTGGTTCCATACAAATTCTAGGATTGTTTGTTCTAGCTCTGTGAAGAATGCTGATGATATTTTGTTAGGGATTACTAATTTACATTTTCATAAGAGAAAAACTTAGCAGCTGCTTAAAGATAAAATAGAGCAAAGTGGTTTGTTTTTGTTTTGTTTTGTTTTGTTTCAGAATCTTGGGTCCAAAGGAATTTACACTGGACGCTGAGAGAGGAATGGCAAATATCTGCAATGGCCCCTTTACAGGTAAGAGAAACTTCATCTCCGTGGGAGCCATTCTCAGGAGGCCCCTTTGTTGTACCGGGTACTAGTGCCCAGTACTGAGGATGTTGTATTAATGGTTTTCAAACATGTGTGCCAAAGACAGAGTCCCTGCTATTGAGGAAAGTAACTGTTTTGGCCTCTACTTAGTGGACCTCATCCACCGATCGTGATGGAGCTCATTTGAGGACGTGGGTCTGAGAACAGGCTGGCAGTGGTTTGGGCAGGAGAGATTTCTCACTGGTGAGTGAATGAAAACGGATGGCTCAATAAGACAGACACAAGCCTATGATCGCTCAGCCATGAAGGGAACAGCAAACGCCTTGCCAGTGTTTGGCCCCACTGCCCCTTTGAGAGGAGATGCTCTCCGATAACCTTCTCTCCATGAGCAAAGTGGGGGGGGGGGGGAATCCAACCACCAGAAGGCAGAAGTAGCGCTACCTGGGGAGAAGATGTGGGGTGGAAGCTAGTAATGCCTCGGGGCCAGAGGGTGTCACTGCTCTGCCCTTGGCCCATGAAGATGCTTGGTGCCAGGTGTCTAGACCACAGGCCACAGACCACATGCTTCCCTGACACACACCCCATGGTGCCCACCTGCCGGGATGGCATGCCACCTGGTATGATGGACAGAAAGGCTCCGGCTTGATCCTGCCAGTTAAATCTGGACTCAATAGAAAGAGACAGAAAGTCTGGCCCCTGCCATGAGAACTGATTGCGCCAGTGGCCCTGAATCCAGCTGAGCCCCGTGGCACACAAAGAAGAGCTGGGCACCATGGGGACACCCAGCCATCCTCCTCATGCTTTATGATGGAAGCCACAATGTGAGAACATTCCCATTCCAGAGACTTCCAAGGAAGGTCATGCATTTTGTTGGTGAGGTGTTGGCATCCAACAGGACAGCTGTGTTTAAAGGTTGGAGCAAACTTAGCCTCCCACTTTGGGGAAGTTGAGGACCTTGCATCTAGTAAAGCCAGTAAGTAGCAATTGACTGATGGCATGTGACTCACGGGTCTGTTGTGAGGAGAATTACAAAAGGCATGTGATGTGCTCAGCATAAGTCTCAACACACAGTGGGACCGAACACTTACTTGTGTGACCGGTTTGCTGAACAAACAGGATTCTGGGATGTGATCATAAGCCTGCTTCCCCCTGCATCCCCCACTGCCTTATTCAAAGCCCTTGAGAGAGTCAGTGCCCACAAGCCCCTCTGGACGTCCCCTGATGTACCACAATGTGTACTTTGGGCACAGAGTCCCCAGTGACTCTCAATCACAAATACTCTCTTGGTTCAGTAATCAATGCATCCAGTTCCTTGTAATATTCAAAAGCTTCACTCTTAATTAAAATGGTAGCCCCTTCCAGTTCAGGCATGTTGCTGGCTGGTGGCTAGAGTTGGCAAAGGAGGATGAAGAGTTGGGGAAAGCTTCCTTGAGTCTCCATCTTTCCCTTTTAAGATTTGATCTGCCTTGCTGGTTAAGATATCTAACCACTGCAGTGTCAGAGCTTGAGTAAGAAGGGGACGTAAGGGGTTAGGGAAGTTCTTGCTTGACTCATCCTCTCTCGATGGCCGAGCATCAGAGCTCTCTGGGTTCGGCAGCAGTCCAGACACAGCTCTTTCACAGGGATGGTGCAGGAATTTTTCAGAGATCCCTGCCCTGCAGAGGAATCTCATACCGGAGGTTCCCTCGACAGGAAATTACACCTGTCTGCAGCACCCGGATACACCTCGGGCATCTTTCTGCCGGAGAGTCCTTCCCTGACTAGGGCCATGTGGGAACTTCCCCCAGATCCCTAATGCGCATGGCCAACGCTTGAGTCCACTGGAAACACCAAGTGTCTTTGGTTACATCAACACCCTAAAGATGCAGGATGCCCACAGTGCAGCCACCCTGACTCTGCTCCCTCTTCAGAATGTTTTTTAATTGTTTTTCTTTCAGATTATGTAAGCATCTTTCCATGACACTGAGTTGAGAGTTTGCAAATGGGCAGCATAATCTGCAGTGTATTAAATCCTTGCTCAGACAATCAGTTAAATGTTTGTGCCACGTGAATTCCACTTAAGCATGACATTCCCAGTGGAACTGTGAGGGACCCAGTGAAGCCCCTTGGACAATCACCACAGCAGGTGAAAGAAAACAGTTTGTTTCATGGAGTTCAATTTGTTCAGGTTGTGTGGCCGTTTGGTGGTGTACGTTGCTGAATCCATTCATAACAATTTGAATGTAGACAAGATAGTTTTGAAGTCCAACAGGCAAAGAAGTTGGCCAGGTGGCCTCAAAGAAGAAAAGAATTCTCAGTGGACAGATTCATGGTAAAGACAGGCAAGCCTTGGGGAGAACTGTGAGAAGGAAGAAGGATATCTACAGGCAAAACTTGCAGGACTCAGTGCAAAGTGAAAAAGCAGGGCCCCTTGTCCAAATGTTGAAGAGCGCGTGAGCAGAGCATCGCACCAGCCCAGAGCTCTGAGCGCCCATGAGGAGCGCAGCCAGGAAGCAGGCGTGTCTTCAGGAGGCAGAGGAGATTGACAGGGAATGAACAACGCGACTTCAGGTCTTCCTCCGGGTGCTGGCAGGTGTTCCGTACGATGCTCGCAAGACCCCAGGGAGGAATTCCAGGCCTGATTTTTCAGTGAGGAAGTGGAAGCCATGAAAAGCTAGCGCTTATATAGAACACTTGGTTGCTCTAGGGGCGCCTGGGTGGCTTAGTCGGTTAGGCGTCCGACTTTCACTTAGGTCATGATCTCGCAGTTCGTGGGTTCGAGCCCCGCGTGGGGCTCTGTGCTGACTGCCAGCTCAGAGCCTGGAGCCTGTTTCAGCCTGTGACTCCCTCTCTCTCTGACCCTCCCCTGCTCACGCTGTCTCTCTCTCTCTCCTAAAAAAAAATAAATAAATAAAACATTAAAAAAAATTTTTTTAGAACACTTGGTTGCTCTTAAGGAAACATCTGGGATTCAAATGCTGCCCTTCTGCTGCAACTCAAAGCCTCCTTTCCTGTCCCTTCCAAGTCTTCCCCACCCACTCCTCCCTGAGTCCCCCCGCCCCCGGAGAAAAACAGGAAATGACCTGCCAGGAGTCATTGATATGGCCACTCACACTCTCTGAAGAAGTGGCCTTTTAAGGTGTATCTCATGGCAGAAATGAAATGTTTTGTTTTCTGTGAAAGCAATTTCCTTCAGGGAAGATACAGACACAAGATTTGATAGACCAGTCCATGGAGTGAGGGCTTCCTTGGCCTGTGGTAGAAGGAACTCAGAGTCTGATGCTGTAGTGACCCCCAAATGCCTTGTGACCCCCTTCTCTGGCTTCTCCAACACAAAATGGCCATGTATTCCTGAGCCTACTGTCCCTGCACCTCTGGAAACTCACAGACATGCCAAGAAGGAGAAGGAAGAAGAGAGAGAGGAGGAAGAAGAGGAGGAGAAAAGGAAGGAAGGGAGGGAGGAAAGGAAAGGAAAGGAAAGGAAAGGAAAGGAAAGGAAAGGAAAGGAAAGGAAAGGAAAGGGAAGGGAAGGGAAGGGAAGGGAAGGGAAGGGAAGGGAAGGGAAGGGAAGGGAAGGGAAGGGAAGGGAAGGGAAGGGAAGGGAAGGGAAGGAAAGGAGAAAGGAAGGAGGGAGGAAAGGAAAGAAAGAAGGGATGCAGGGAGGAAGTCCTGAATTCTCAAATAATAATAGCAATAATAATAATAATAATTCCTGCTTTAAGTTGAGTAGAAACATTAACTTGTCATTTGGTCATCCCTCCTCAAATAAAAACCTTCTGATGAGAAAACACTGCACTGTTCAGTGCCGATTCCCTTCAGTATCGGTATCTTCCTTGCCTAATCTTAGGTTATATTAATCACTAATTAATATTTTTTTGCTTTTCATTCATGCAGAAAGAATCAATACTTTAATTACAGATTGCCTAATAATATTTATTTTTCTGTCCTTTAATGGCACAGCCCATTTACTTAGAGGCGAACATCTAAGGATTTTTATATCCCCTGGAGCGATTTCTCTTTTACATACTTTCAGAAATACAGTTGCTTTAAAGTAATAAGTAAGTCAAGGAGACGTGACATGAAATTACATTCCATCTCCAGAGCTCTTGTAATTAAATAAGAATGTGTCACTTATAAGGTTATCACTCTTGATCAGTGAGTTTTTTGATGGAGATTGGTGACGTTATTAATTAATTGGTATTGAGAGCATGTTCTTTAAGAATCACCAGGTTGGAGGGAGGCTGGGAAGTCTTCCTTGCTGAAAGCAGAGCATTCTACCTGGTGCTGGCTGGCGGCGCCATGGTGAAACTCATGGCCTTGAGCCACGTGAACTTGGGTTTGAATGCCAGCTGACATTTCCCACTGGGGTGACCTTGACCGCTTTCTTCAATCTCTCTGAACTTCAATGATCAAGAATAACAGTCCATAAATTGTAAGGACCAAGCAGGCTTACACAATGCCTCGCATGTTAGTGTCTCTATTACCAGTAACACCAGAGAAAGACAGAATGCTTAGATCTCTCTTAAATCCGGTTCCTAACACGTTTCTCCTAAGGGAAATTATAGCGATTACGGTAGCCCTGGACCACAGGAGTTTCAGCGAATCGCTAAACACAGGTTTTTGCAACACCAAATCATGCAGTTTTCCAGGATATAGTGGGTTTTTTTCTTGTTTTTCAGCATAAGCTATTTTTAGCTGTAGAGAGAAAAGCATTCAAGAGCAAAACCATTTAAAAGACTGTCTTGATTGCCAAGGACAGGAGAGATAAGAAGTGAAGGCAATGGGCTTGCTCAGGAAGATCTGCTTTTGTATTCCACCACCCAGGGACTCACGGGCCTTACTGGGAATGAGGGACTACCCCTCGTCTTTCTTTCCTCTTCCTTCCCTTCCTTCCTTCTCTTCCTTTCTCTTTCCTTCTCTTTTTCTCTCTTCCTTCCTTCCTGCCTTCCTGCCTTCCTTCCTTTCTCCTCTAACCCAACAGGGCAAAGCTGATTTTTTTTTTTAATCTCAACAACTGAATGCTATTGTCTCCTTCTTGGTATCAATAGCAAGTTCAAAAAGGAGAAGGTTGAAAGAAGCCCTTTCCAGAAGAAATGGGTCTCGACAGGAGTGGACAGATGTAACAGAAGCCTCCCTGATGGGTCGGTGCCAAGGACTCTGCCCACAGACACTCCCCTCTGAGCTGTCAGCGCAGAGCCCGATGCGGGGCTCAAAATCACAAACGGTGAGATCATGACTTGAACCGAAGTCAGACGCTTAACGGACTGAGCCCCCAGGTGCCCCGCCCCTGATGGTTATTGCTTGTGACCCCATGCACCATGCAGTTTGAAGCTGGCCATCCTAGGGTGTTGTGGAGGGACATCCAGGGACCAGCTGGAAGAAACTCACTTGGGAAACTGAACATGGACCCGCATGTGACCTCACAGCCTTCCCTTCTCCAAGCCATGTCTTTGCGGGCTGGCTGACCAGCACTCACCGAGGTGAAGCCACCCTCCCCCAGCTCCTCCACCACCAGCTGTGTGACCTTCGGGAGCACCCTTTGGTTAGTAAGCCAAGTCCACCCTTTTAAACAGCCTTCCTCACTCCTTGCAAACCACTGTTCCCGCTTCATTCTCCCTCATTATCCACACCATGAGCACACCTGCCTCCACCTGGCCTCATGGTTCCCACACGTGGGACATTCATACTCTACTCTTGGACTGTGAAGTCCCGCCATCCTTGTGGATCCATTGGTCTGCCTCCTCCAGGAAGCCTGCAGCTTTCCCCACAACTCAGAAAGCTTTATCTCTGGGTGCCAGTTTCTGCTCAGTGGGTTCATCTGTTCCTGTGACCACCCTGTCTGCATGGTCTAGTGGAGTCAAGAAACACGCCCTAGAATTTTCTGGGACCCACTGGATCGAACATGGCTTCTGCTAGAACCAATGTGCAGACACATGGCAGCTTCTTTTTTTTTTAATTTTTCAAGGTTTTTATTTACTTATTTATTTATTTATTTATTTATTTTTAATGTTTTTTATTTATTTCTAGGAGAAAGAGAGACAGCGTGAGCAGAGGAGGGTCAGAGAGAGAGAGAGTCACAGATTGAAACAGGCTCCAGGCTCTGAGCTGGCAGTCAGCACAGAGCCCGACGCGGGGCTCGAACTCACGAACCGTGAGGTCATGACCTTAGCGAAAGTCGGACGCTTAACTGACTGAGTCACCCAGGCGCCCCTCAAGGTTTTTATTTATTATTGAGAGATAGAGACACAGCATGAGCCTGGGAGGGCCAGAGAGCGGGGAGGCACAGAATCTGAGGCAGGCTCCAGGCTCTGAGCTGTCAGCACAGAGCCAGATGCAGGGCTCGAACCCATGAACTGCGAGATCATGACCTGAGCAGAAGTCAGATGCTTAACTGACTGAGCCCCCCAGGCATCCCACATGGCAGCTTCTATGGAAGGGACCTTAGGGGCTGAGGGGGTCCAGCCTGGGTCCAAGAGAGGGTGGTTCCTGAGAGGCGGGGCTCTATAGTGCACTGGTTACTGGCAGGGATCTCCAGTCCACTCGGCATCAGACCGCCCCTCCACTCACAGCCTGCACGATCTCAGACAAGTTTCAATCAACTTTCAAGCCTGTGAACTGACATAATTTGACATCAGGCGGTGGAAGTCCTTTATACCTTGAGAAGGAGATGTTCCAGAGTCAAGCTTACTGATTCCAGAATATTCGCTCTCGGCACAGCAAGCAGGAATGACACAGAGCCCTGAAGGAAGAATTACACATCAGTCATGTTGACCTTCAATGACATTGTGTCAATATCCCATTCTTAGCACATAAGTTGGGACGAATGTCATTCCCACAAAATGGATTTTGCTTAAAAGGAAATTGATGACCTAACCTAGAATCCTATTAAGGAAATCTTTGAAAATTGAGGGGGACAAAACCTGACAATTCCCCCTTTAGAATCTACCTGCTAAATTAAAAAAAAAATTACTTGGAGGCCTCAGAAGCATCCCTCCATCTTTATCTTTGCCTTCCATTTCACAAACCTGGCATTGGCGTTATAATGCTCTTTCATAAAAATCAGCTTTCGGAGCAGATCGACAAGAGAGACACTAGTGACGGACGGTGCTGCTCTTTGTCGCTGAAGCCATTTCACCTGATATTACCACTGTCGTCAACCACAAGTGGACCCATAAAATCTGCCATGTCCCTTGTGCTCCATTCAGGCCAGACACCTGGGGACCTTCATAATGCCTTCCCTGACCATCTGTTGACAGGGACTGGCCTGGGTATAATTCAATAATTCAGTCAGCCAGCTGACAGACCAGAAAGTGCAGGCTGAGCCCAAAGGATGCCTAGCTGTGTGTGAGTGGAAGAATGCTCAAGAGCTGTACCCGCCCATTCCCAAATATTTACCAAGGATCCATGGTTTCTCCTGTGCCCGCCATTCTAGATTCTAGGGTGTAGGGCAGTAACTGTAACCAAAGGTTACAATCTAGTAGAAGAGACAGGTGTAAAATGAGTAAACAATAAAGAGATCCTCTCTGGTAGTGATTAAATGCTGTGGAAAACATGCAACCAACAAACGACGCAGTGACGAGGGCAGTATGTTAAGAAGGTGGTAAGGACATTGGACCCTGGGTGGCTCAGGTGGTGGAGAGACCGACTCTTGGTTTCGGCTCACATCATGATCTCACAGTTCGTGGGTTCCAGCCCCACATCGGGCTCTGTGCTGATGGCATGGAGCCTGCCTGGGATTCTCACTCTCCCTCTCTCTCTCTCTCTCTGCCCCTCCCCTGCTCTCTCACATACTGTCTCTAAAAATAAATATATAAACTTTAAAAAAAAGAAGGTGGTACGGATAAAAGTTGGTCTTTGGCCACAGGGAGCTTACGTTTTAGTTGAGGAAAGCACTTGACTAAAAACAAAACAGGGACCGTCCAGAGCAATGCAACCTCATGTGGTTGAGACCATCAGAACTGTGAACTTCACGGGGAGGGATGGGGGACAGAGAAGATGTGTCATGGAGGAGGAGCCTTGGGACCAGCCTTGAAATATGAGCAACATGGAGAGTTACCACATCTAAGCACCTTTCGTGCACCAGCTCTTTATTATATCCATGTCATAAATGAGGAGACTGAGGTTCAAAAAAACTAAGTGACTTGTCCAAGAATTCACTGGTATACATAATGGTGCCAAGTCTAGGCTATCCAAAGCCCATGCTTTACTGTATAAAAATCTGGTGCCCTTGGGCCTTGGAGGAGCACTCCACATCCAAATGTTTGATAACATAGTCCCAAGAAAGGTCTGTCTGTGTTTCAGAGAGCAGGTAAGGCAGGAGGAATTCTCCTCGGAAAGGGAAGTCACTATCTTCTGTCTGATTTGCTAGAAGCCTCCTCCCTCCCACAGGGTCTGAGCCAGCCTGGGTGGCAGCTCTGTGGTCAACAGAGGCAGATAAAAGAGACGGGAGCAGAGCTTGTCAAGGCACCCCAGCTCTGCTGTCATCACTGAGCACATATAACCCTCCCTGAGCCGTCACATACCAGCCCCCAGTTATCAGGGAAGGTCATGGGCCACAGAGCAGCATCCATTGAATAGCAGCGAAAGGGCACCAAAGCCTGAGGACAGCCCCCCTGAGCATCACAGGGAGTAGGACTCGTGATGTTTGGGATTGGGGGTACATTTTTACTTCTTCACCGTTTCAATCCACTTCATTGAGTTTATAATTTACACTTGATAAAATGCATCCATTTTTCACATAGTTCCATGTGTTCTAACAAATGTACACACTCATATGCTCAAGGATGTGAGTGCTTCAATCAGGCCAACCTGTGAAATGTCCAGCCAGCCAATAATAGTCTCACTGCGTGCATGTTGGCCCCGGGGGACCATCTTAGCTGGTCTTTGTGAACAGACTGATTCAACAATGCACACCAGATGGACACTGTGAGTCCTGAGCCATCTCAAGTGCCCGGAAACCATGCAGCAAGATCTCCCTTGGTCCACCAGCCGGCAGCAGAGGCCCTCCTACCCTGAGCTATCTGAGAGGCAGCACTGTGTAGTGGGGAAGAGCACTGACTCTGGAGCCAGACTGCCAGTCTCAGTCTGCTGCTTACCCATCCCCCTCCCTGTAATGGAGATGAGAAGCACCTATCTCCTTGGGCCTCCATGAGATCCCAAGAGGTATGTAAGTGTAATGTATTAGTAAGCAGTGAGCGTCACATGAGCACTGCCATCATATGTGGTCCCACTAAGGGACAGAGGTTGAATCCAGCCATTACCCAGGCCTGAGGGAAGTAAGAAGGAAAAAACCATTTGGGCAAGAGAGAATGATTGCCTTAGTCTATTGAATTCTCAGCTTTCGATTTAACCTTCTTCAAGAAAGGAAATAGGCCATTCGTTGGGCTGTTGGTGTCCAAAGTGTGCAAAGTTGTGCGTGGGGCAAGGGAGGCAGCAGATCCTAGAGGTAGGACCTCACCCTGTGGTGGTCACACTGGAATTGCCCCTCCTGGAATCTAATTTAGAGCATTGGTGTCCTTTGGTAATTTCTTTGTCTCGGAAGCCAGACTCCAGGGCTGGATCTGTTTCCTTCTGTGGCCCGCATCTGGCATGCAAGTCAGAGGGGCGGAGCCCATCTGGATGGACGGGCCTCAAGATGGCTTAAAGCATAGACATGACACGGGACTGGGGGTTACCCCTCATGGCTACGCCAGGAAGGAATTTGACAAGGCCTGAAGGAGAAAGCTATTATCCTCTAACAGGGAAACATCCCCCAGTCAAGGGTGAGGTGCCCTTGAGCTCCCAGACACCCAGCCTCTAATCCTTCACAGCTGACTCTCAGAGCACTGGTCTGTCTGCCCACTGTGAGCTTGGCTGTCAGGGACCTTGACCTTCTGGACCTCTAGGGTCCAGAGCAATACCTGGCACACAGCAGGGCCAGCAAATGCTCATGTAAAAACATGAACAAGGAGGAACTCACTTAAGATGGCTCTCGTCCATTCCTGGCTGTACTTCTGTCAGGAAACACAATGACACAATGACACAGACCACAGTGTCACAGGCGTGTGGCCTGGTACAAAGCAGGTATCAACAAACGCATGGTGAATTCATCCTGATTAGTCAACGTTCCTCTGTGAGATGGCCCTTTCTAGAATTTCACCCCGCAGCTTGGGGTGGAGTGGTTAGTCACCTTTACCAAAGACCCAGGATTCAGGAGTGAATTTCCATGTGGAACTGGTGAAAGCCATGGGCTCACAACTCTGTTATGAACTAAATGTTCTTGTCCCTTGCTAGTTGGGTGTAGCTGGAGATCGGGCATCTAAAGGTTAAAAAAAGGTCGTAAGTGTCCTTTCAAGAAGAGATTCCAGAGAACCTTCTTTCATTCTCTCTCCCACCCTACACACAAAGAAGAGAGCATGTGGGCAGATGAGAGATGGCAGCTGAGTACAAGCCAGGAAGTGTACCCTCACCGGAAACTTACCAGCAGCCTGCCCTTGGAATCCCCAGGCTCCAGACTAAGAACCAAAATGTCTGTTGTTTAAGCCACCAGTTGTTACGGTGGCTGAGCTCACTGAGACAGGCTTCATCATGCCTCCTCCTTCTGTCTTGTTCTGCCACCATGATCTCCTCTTCTCTTCTCCTGCTTTCTTTTCTCTTGTCAGTTCAGCCCCTGCATTCTGGTAATCGAGCGTGAGGTCTTGTGGTCTATCCCATCAGACTTTTCGAAGAAATTCTTCCTAATGAATGCATTGCTCTTTCTGAAGGGGGTCCCGGTGCATATACTTGTCTCTGCTTCCTGAGGTCCCATCTTAGATAAATCTTCCTGTTGGAAGAAGCCCAGAAGGCTCTCAGTCCAGTCCTCACCCCTGGAATCGGGTCTGAGTAAATCCACAGCGGTAGACATGTGGAAAGGGCCAGGAACAAGTGACATCATCTAGTTAGAACAGGCTGCCTCATCAGGATGCAAAGATCACTTTAATATCTGTTGTTTTGAGGGTGCCTGGGTGGCTCAATTGGTTAAGCATCTGACTTCGGCTTAGGTCATGATCTCACAGTTTGGGAGTTCAAGCCCCGCGTCAGTCTGTGCTGACGGCTCAGAGCCTGGAGCCTGCTTTGGATTCTATGTCTCCTTCTTTCTCTGCCCCTCCCCAACTTGTTCTCTCTCTCTCTCTCTCTCTCTGTCTCTGTCTCTGTCTCTCTCTCTCTCAAAAATAAACAAACATTAAAAATCTTTTTTCCTAATAAATTTTAAAAATCTGTTGTTTTGACCCCCAGCATCTACTGGTTGATCTAAGAGCAATGTGGAGACATTAGTTCATAGGCTGTAAAAAGCTAGAATTATGTAGAAAATAAATCTTAGACAATAATAGACCCCCCTGAACAACAGGGCACACTTGGAAGGTGCACAGGGAATTGCCCGTCTTGCCTCATGGATTAGTGAAGGAATAAATATAATCATTCTCTTACCGAATTCATAATGAGTAATGGAGGTAGAAATAATTAACTCGAAATAAAACAGGCAGTGGCTAACATTGCACGTGGTAAAATCTGACCCAGAACCTTGGACTTCCTGGAATTAACGGTGACAAAAGAAAACTCACAATGGCAGAAACCACAATCAGTAAGATTTCTTATTAATAATAAAGCTGCCCAACAAATTAAATCTCCAGAGCAAAAAAAAAAAAAAATTATGTGAAAAGAATTGATTCCGATAAAAAAATAACTTCAGAGGAATAAAAGTGGAAACAATTGGAGGTAGTTTAACAGCACTTCATAGAAAATTGACCAAGAAATTAAATTGGATAATAGAGTTTACTCTGAAAAGTACATTTTCAATGAATAGTCCTCAGTGCCAGTATAATTCTTATTCAAATATTTGTATTCAAAACACTGAGTGGAGAAAACAGAATGACCTGCAACGGTATTCTTCGGCCCAGGTAAGACAAAGTAGATGTTTCTGCACCCCTGACCCGCGGGACTGCACACCCCGTGAATAGCTGTACGGTGGAGATCCATTTCATGATCTAGAAAGCAGGTAGCTCTGACTCTCTGACCTGCCTAGTCAACAGACTTCCCTTCAGTATGCCAATCTGAGTACACAATTCCCTCTTAATGCCATTTGTTTCCTGCTGACCCTTCCAGAAGACAGCAGAGACCACTGCAACCCCATCCATCAGACCCAGCATCTCCCCCACGCTGGGACCCCCCCCCCACTGGTGTTCAGAATGCAAAGGGATGTGCATGTCTCAGCTAGGGTTCTCCTGAATATAATACAAATGTCTTGATTTAGAAATAATGGGAAGTGAGGAGGGCCAGCAACTGAGTTTGAGGCACTGGGAGGCACTTTCTCGGTTCAAACGCTTTGCAAGGGGGAGTGGGGGTGCGGGTCCCTCTCTGCCAATGAGCCCTGGAAGAGCTGGACAGGTGTCCATCTGAGAGCCATGTCTGACACACAGTAAACATCCACCTGTGTTTCCTGAGTGAACAGGTAAGACCAAAGACGCCCCAGAAAAACTGACGGAAAAGTGAAGTGACCCAAATTTCCTTTTGAAATAGAACATTCACCATTCTGGATGGGTCAACCTGCAGCAGGACAAGAGCCCCACACCGATGAGAGCCCACAGTACAGACCATGGAGAAAACGTTCAGGGGAATCAAATCCATGGCTTGAACTAGCCAGCGTCAGCGGGCCACTTACAGGCTGAAAATACCAACAGGAAGACCGTGTGTTGGAGGCTCGCATTCACGCACACGTGCCAAGGACATGACGTGCACAGGCCCCTGAGTGTCTGCAGCCTCCTTCCAGGACAGCCCATTTCACAGAAAATCGACTGAACCTCCAAAGGGTAGCTTGGGGGCACCTGGGTGGCTCAGTCCGTTAAGCATCTGACTCTTGATCTCAGCTCAGGTCTGGATCTCAGGGTGGTGAGTTCAAGCCCCACACTAGGCTCTGCCCAGCGCATGGTGCCTACTTTAAAAAAAGATAGCCTGCACAAGTAAGGTACAAAAGTCACTGTAAGTCATGTTTGTCAATCATAGGTGTCTCTAAGAACGGTAAGGCTTTTTTATAAACACAAGTGCTCAAGTCCCATTTCACTGAAGGTTTGGAGGGATCCAGGGTACCTGTGATGTTGAGAAACCGCCCCCCCCACCAACACACCAGGTAATACTGATGCTTATAAAGGTGGGTGTGTCCAAATCACCTGGGGGGATTTTTTAAAATATAGATTATTGTCAGGTTGGTTTCCATAAAACACCCAGTGCTCATCCCAAGTGCCCTCCTCCGTGCCCATCACCCCCCTACCTCTAACCCCCACCCCTATCAACCTCCAGTTTGTCCTCTGTATTTAAGGGCCTCTCATGGTTTGCCTCCCTTCCCCTCCTTAACTATTTTTTATCTGTCTTTATCAGCCTGACTTATTTTGCTCAGCATAACACCCTCAAGGTCCATCCATGTTGCTACACACGGCCAGATTTCATTGTTTCTCATTGCCATGGAGTATTCCATGGTATAGATAAACTGCATCTTCTTGATCCATTCGTCCGTTGATGGACACTTAGGCTCTTTCCATGTTTTGGCTATTGTTGAGAGTGCTGCTATGAACATTGGGCTCCATGTGCCCCTGTGCATCAGCACTCCTGTATCCCTTGGGCAAATTCCTAGCAGTGCTATTGCTGGGTCCTAGGGGAGTTCTGTTGTTCATTTTCTGAGTTCTATTGTTAATTCTCTGTTTTCCAGAGGGGCTGCACCAGTTTACATTCCCACCAGCAGTGTAGGAGGGTGCCCGTTTCTCCACAACCTCACTGGCATCTAGTCTCCTGATTTGTTCATTTTAGCCACTCTGACCTGCGTGAGGTGGTATCTCAGTGTGGCTTTGATTTGTATTTCTTCCTAGGGAGATTTTAAAATGCCAAAGCCAGGGCCTTGCCTGACTAGTCCAACCAGGAGGATCTGGAAGGTAGGGCTTTCCGAGAGCTGGGACGAAGACTGCACCATCCGTGTCCCTGAGATAAAGGAGCAATGCTGTCTGCTCGCTGGGAAGAGTCTTTGGCAGTGATAAAACCACAGTGTTTATCAGTGGATGCTGTTGTCTGTGTCCCTGAGGAGAAATCTGCAGACTCTAACTTGTGAAGCCCTGGAGGGCAGGACCCAGGCGCAAGTGCCTTTGTGCCCCAGTGCCTCTCCCCCAGCTCACACCAGTAATTGTTCAAAAGCACCGCCATCCGCTGCAGACGGTCCATCACAAGCGGCACGGGACTATTGCCGTAAAGCAAAGCCAGCTCCCCAGGGGTGCGGGGGGATACAGGTCCTGCTGCCCCTCCAGACACCCCCATCTGAGCGGGCTCTGCCTCTGAGAGCCCAGGGTGCCACGAGCCCACGTGGAACTATGGCTAAAGGTTTGGCTGACCACCCCCTCACAGCCAGCATCTGCTCAGCGCCGCACGTGGGGACACACCTAGCCCAGCCACCTGCCAGGAGGTGACAAGAAAATCCTAAAGCCCCCAACCTCAAGTGGAGGCTTAATGGTGCAGATGGCTGATGGTCCTCTGGCCTGGGAGCTCAGCTGACAGTGCACTCCGTTTCCCGAATTCTTGGGAAAGCCTGGTTCTCTCTCTTCCACGCCTCTCGCAGAGAGGTGGGGAAAGGCTGTGGATGGAGATGAATGACTGACGAACAGGGCCGTCCTGTCCTCCTGAACGAGGGGTCGCTGAGCGCTGGCACCGTCGGGCATGTTTGGGGTCCAGTCACTGCCAGGTGCAGACAGAGGCCGGTCAAAAAGGCCAGGCCCCCAGGCGTGGCTTCCGAGGGGTGCACCGGGAGGGAAGAAGTGCACAGAGGTGACGTTAGGGCCAGGGAAACAATACCTGGCCCCAGGCCTGGGTCAGACCCCAGCGCTGCTATCTGCTGGCCATGAACTTGAACAAATGACCTTCTCTGCACCTCTGTGTCTTTCTTTATACAAGGGACATGACAGCACCTTCTTCAAAGCATCGCTGTGACAATGAGAGGGAAGGTGGGCGCATAGCAGGTGCCTGATAAGAAATAGCTGTTGTCATCACCCTGAGAAGCTCTGTGTTCGGGGCCTACTCACTCAATATTTGAGATATAACTGAATCAACATATGGATGAATCATCAAAAGGAACTTTACAAGAAAATAGCCCGTTTGGAAGGAGCGAATAGCCTTCACCCAGTTTGAGAGCAGAGGTCGAGATCCAGAATTTCAAAATAACCATAAGCTGTCATTTATTTACTTGGCAATGACAGTCCATGAGGGCCGGGGGCCGGGGGACCCTTTCAGCGGCTCCACGGCCCGTGTGGACCAGCACATCAGATGGAGAAACCAAAGCTGTGCTCCCGTCAGCACCCTGAGGCCAGTTTGCCTGCTCTGTAGACATGTATACAGCACACACACCATGTGACACAGGCTTCGACACATAATGCGGGCTCCTGGTAAGTGCCGTTTAAAAAGGATGCAAGTTAAGGAGACAGAAGGTGACAGACGGGCGGAGCTCATTTCCAGGGGATGAGAGAAGCTTCAACACAGTGAGGGTGTGAGCCAGGCGGACCCACCAGGGGGCAGGATTTCAGAAGAGGATCTGGGTGGGAAGCTTGAGTTTCCTGAGGAGAGTGGGAAAGGCAGTAGAAGCCAGAGTTGGGGAGGGAGAGTCTGGGGAGAAGCAACGAGATGCCAGAGGGACGAAACCAGGGGAGGGTGACAGGCAGGGCCTCGTTGACCTGCAGGGACTCTGGGTTTCTCCCTCAGCTGATGGGAGCCCCTGTAGGTTTGGGCTGGAGGAATGGAATGACCTGACTAGTAGTTTTGATCAGACTTCTCTGTCTGCTAGTTTGAGGAAGGTGAAGAAAGAAGGCAAAATAATAAACTATTGCCAAGAACTGTGACCAGGACATGAACATATTTATCTATTTAATCCTTGCAACAGCACTGTAAGGGAGCTGTTCTCATCTTCATTTCATAAGTGAGGAAACGTAGGCACAGAGAGGTCAGGTAACACACTCAGAATCACACAGCCAGTAAGCAGTTGGGCCGGGATTTAAAGCAGGCAACCTGCGGTGCATGGTGCTAAACACTGTGGTGTAGACACCCCTCCAGTGTAACGTGTTGGGGATCAGGAGGCAGACAGCTGTCTTTCAAACACAGGGAAGGGATAACCCACTCATTTAGTAATTCCTGAGTAAATATATAAACCAAAAGAAGTCATTTCCTTGCTTATGTATTCATTCATCTCAAAAAATACTTTGCTACGGTTCAACTAAGAAAAGAGTATAATGGGGCACCTAGGTAGTTCAGCCGGTTAAGCCTCTGACTTCACCTCAGGTCATGATCTCACTGTCCATGAGTTCAAGCCCTGCACTGGGCTCTATGCTGTCAGCTCAGAGCCTGGAGCCTGCTTCAGATTCTGTGTCTCCCTCTCTATCTCTGCCCCTCCCCTGTTCATGTTCCATCTCTTTCTCTTTCTCAAAAATAATTAAAGATTTTTTTAATTTTTAAAAAGAAAAGAGTATAACATTAATTAAGCTATGATGCCTTATTTCTATAATATCTCTATGAAGCAGATACTATCATCCCCATTTCACAGATGAAGAAACTGAGACTCAGAAGGTTTAAGGAACATGCCCAGGGCTTCCTACTATGGGCACAGATCTCGTTCCCATGTGCATCCATCCATGCACAGACTCTCCCATGCACCATCCATCTCCCCTACAGCCCTGGAAGAAAAACAGAACAGGGGAAAATGTTTTGTCCACGCTAGACAGCCAGGCTGCAGCGTGAGCCAGAGGAATAAATGAGAAAATTTCTGGAATCTGTTCTGGGAGTGAGGGTATTTACCACTGCCAAAACCCTCCAGAGCTGGGAAAGTGACAGTGCCCCTATGAAACCAAGTTGACAGCTGTCACCAAGCTCTTCCCGGTAGTGAAATCCAATGGGAAGACAAATGGCGGACACCCTCAGTGCTTAGGGAGAGGACGAGAGAGTTCCAGGTGTTTCATTGTTCACGGGAAGCTGCATTTGGGGAACGATCACTCACACACAGGCTCTGAGCTGTCAGTTGCCACGCAGACCGGAAACGAGAGCCTCTTTGTAGGCTGTTCCTCCAATGTCAGGCCAACATGCTGGGGCTGCGGCTGCATCAGTGAACTACTGGCCATGTCAGGGCAGGCGGCCTGGGCACCAGGGACGGACATTATGGCTCCCTCCCATAGAACTGCCTTTCACTCGCCCCTGGAGGAGCATATGTGATTCTGCCTCACTGGCTGGAACGGCAAGAGAACAAAGCTTCAGAAGGGCAACTGTCCGGAGCAGAGAGTCCAAGCCTGGTTCTATCACAGTGAGCCTCTACTGAGCCCCTAAACTGGCCAGGAGCAACCTAAGAGCTCTTTGAATCATTCAGTCTTACAACGACGACATTCAGAATGCTGTATCCTGGGGCTCAGTCCGTTGAGCCTCTGACTTTGGCTCAGGTCATGGTCTCGTGGTTCATGAGTTTGATCCCCATGTCAGGCCTTGTGTGCTGATAGCACGGAGCCTGCTTTGGGGTCTCTGTCTGCCTCTCTCTCTGTCTTTCTCCTGCTCTCTCTCTCTCAAAAATAAATAAGCATTGGGGTGCCTGGGTGGCTCAGTCGGTTAAGCATCCGACGTCGGCTCAGGTCATGATCTTGCAGTTTGTGAGTTCGAGCCCCACATCTGGCTCTGTGCTGACAGCATGGAGCCTGCTTCTGATTCTGCATCTCTCTCTCTCTCTCTCTCTCTCTCTGCCACTCCCCACTCATCCCCTGTCTCTCTCTCTCTCTCTTAAAAGTAAACATTAAATATATAAATAAATAAACATTTTTAAAAAGTATGCTTTATCTCCGTTTCAGGTATGTAGACCTATGTTGCTTGGGACACATAGCTGATAAGCAGCCTTCCGCAGTTCAGCTTCTCAGACCACAAAGCCATATTCCATTCGCTTTGCTAGAGGTGAGGCCAGCTCCACAGATCACCCCTTCTCTGTGCGCCCTGCTGCTCACACCAGTGGAACTTCTCACGGCTTCCCAGCAAACCCTCCAGTCCAGCCGGGTGGCCGGGCGACCGCCATTTCCCAAGCCCTCCAGGCCCTGCCCACATTGCAGCGTTGCTTACCATCCCGCCAGTAACCACGCCCCCCTTCTCCCCGACAAGCCACCACTACTAGAGCACCCAAGACGACCATCCCTGAGGATCTGACTGTCAAGCCTTGAGCTCGATTGACGGCAATAATCAATAGCAGAGTTAATACTACTGCTGTCCCATCGTTTCACCTCTGCAGTTAGGTTATGACATCTCTGAGCTCTGGCAGGGAAGGGTGGGGAGGGTGGGGGAAGACGAGTACAGCTAGAAGCTGTTACACATGCCCAGACCCCTCTACTTCCAGGAGCTGAGCACAAGAGGAAGTGCAATATGCAAGCACAAAGCATTGGTGTTTCTTGGCCAAGGGTTGGGAGGAGGCAAGCCCATAAAGAAGCAAGGGAGGGAGCCATGGGGCGGATATGGCCCCCTGTGGCCTGTGGGTACACCAGAGCCCTGTACCCTCAGATTCATCCACCCACCAGGCCAAGTTGTAAATAAAACTGGCAAGATATGTCTTCAAATTTCTCCGATTTGTGTTACTCCATTGATCCCATAAAAGGTGCAACCACTTGGAAGGGTAATCCTGGGGCCAACAGAATCACAGTGTAAATCAGAAAGACACTAATGCTATGGCAGAGAGGACAAGAGCCCAAGTTCCTGCCTCTAAATCCTGATTCAAATGTGCACTAACTATACAAAGAAGGACGACTTGTCTGGGCTTCACCTTCCTCATCTGGAAAGTGGGTCTTAATAAGGTATAACACTTACTCAGCTTTTTTAAAAGCTCCTTTCCCAGAGCTGATGCTCAATAAATACTGTTCATTACTGTGTTTTGTTCCATAATTTCTATGCAAGGAAAAAGAAACGATGGTTGTGATAGTTTCTCATCACCAACGTTGAAGAAAATGATTCACGAGCTTGATCTGATTTTTTATATTTCAAAACCGTTTACCCCCATTTAAACAACTTATCTTTTGTGCTATGAATCAATCCCAAAATGCATCATACAAATAGATGTCTCCCCATATTGCTGTCCCCATCTCATCTGTGAGGAGCAGCCAGATGCAATTTGCTAACAATTCCCACCTCGATGGCCAAGCATTGGCTGGCATCTCCCACACATACTCATTGTCCAAATTCCCATGTGCAAGTCTTTGGCAGCATAATGGAAAATAAAAATAAATAAATAAAGGCATGTTTATTCATATTACTTGGTTGCTTAAAAACACACGAATATTCTGTAAAAATTTCAGTGGAGCATCACATTAGCATTGGCCCCGTAACTTGTTGCTAATGCCAAAATTGCCGTTGAAGGAGGGAACATTAATTTATTCCTGAGAACACGTTACAGTGGAGACCTAAGAACAAGGTGCCACAGGGGCATATCGGTGAGAGCTGTCACCCAAAGTTTAAAAAATAATAGTAGTTTACATAATAATAATAGAAAACTACAACTCAGACAATGCTAAGCTCAGAAAGATTAAGTAATCCTCTTAAAGTCACCCAGTGAATTTTTATTTCCAACAAAAGTAAGCTGGATAACTCAGACAAATCTTTCTCTTAAAGACCATTTAAGGGCACCTGGGTGGCTCAGTCGGTTAGGCATCCAACGCTTGGTTTCGTCTCAGATCATGATCTCACGGTTTGTGGATTTGAGCTCCCAGTCCCTGTGCTTATAATGTGGAACCTGTTTGGGATTCTCTCTCACCCTCTCTCTCTGCCCCTCCCCTACTCACACTGTCTCTGTCTCTCTCAAACTAAAAAATAAAACTTTAAAATAAAAAGAAAAAGGAAGAAAAAAATATTCTTAAAAACACCAATGCACTAACAAAATAGTGAGGATTCTTTGGTGGAAATCCAGTAAAGGACTGAAACCCCGACAGTTCAGCCCAGCGCTCAAGGTTACGTTAGTTGTGGGATATTTGTTGGTCAAACTGAGGTAGCCAAAAGGTTGAGCAGTGCTTTTGAAGCCTTGTTGAACAAGGGGGCAAAATTACTATCCAGGGCTTTCTGAGAAAGGAAACCTAGGTAAACCACCCTTCACATAGCCTAGAGGGGCAATTAAAAGATGTACCCTAGTACTAAGAGTAAACAGATGTTGGGGCGCTTGGGTGGCTCAGTCGGTTATACATCCAACTTGGGTTCAGGCCATGATCTCACCGTTTGTGAGTTCAAGCACCGTGTCAGGCTCTGTGCTGACAGCTCAGAGCCTGGAGCCTGCTTCAGATTCTGTGTCTCCTTCTCTCTCTGCTTCTCTCTCTGTCTCTGTCTGTCTGTCTGTCTGTCTCTCTCTCTCTCTCTCTGTCTCTCTCTCATTCTCTCTCTCAAAAATAAATAAAAACATTTTTTAAAGCAATTTTTTAAAGTAAACTGATGTTAACCAGCTCTTTCATGGACCGTGGTCCAGATTCACATCATCTGATAGCCCAGAAAAGCTAATTTAGATTAAAGTAAATTTAGAGTAAGATGGCCCAGGACAAGTAGTACCTCTAGATCCATTGTGAAAACAACAGAAATCCTCTCCGGATATAGAGAATATCGTACTAGGCCTCAAGTCATTTTAACAAATAAATTTTCACTATTATGTCTAGAATAGAATCAAAGAAAACCAGTCACAAATGAAGACAAGCACCATCAGCTAGCAGAACAATCGTGCAACAGAAACAGACCCATAGAGACCCCAGATATTGAAATTATTAGATGTTGATTATGAAACACTTACACTTTCATACATAATAGTTGTTGTTTTTTTAAAATTTTTTTTATTTCTGAGAGAGAGAGACAGTGTGATCAGGGGAGGGTCAGAGAGAGAGGGAGACACAGAATCTGAAACAGGCTCCGGGCTCTGAGCTAGTTGTCAGCACAGAGCCCGACATGGGGCTCAAACCCACTAACCGTGAGATCATGACCTGAGCCGAAGTCAGATGCTCAACCAACTGAGCCACCCAGGCACCCCATGTACATAATAGTTTCAAAGTCTCACAAAAAATCAGAAAATCTAGAAAGTGACATCATAGACTTTATTAGATAGAAGTTATAGACAGGAAATATATAACAAATTAAGAATTCAATGGAGGAATTTACTGCAGATTAGATATGGGTGAGAAAAGACCTTTCAGTGTGAAACACTATGCTAGAGGAGACAGAGAGAAAGAGAAACAGAGAAAGAAAATAGAATGGTATTTTTATCCAAAATTATTTGAGAAAAAAATAAACATAGAAAAATAGAACATGATAGGCAAATAAATAGCACATTATGAGATGGTCTATTTAAAGAAAAATATATCAATGATTTCAAGAAACATCTATAAAACAAATGCTCCAGGCAATACAAAGTTTATTATACTGGGCTAAAAGTATGTATTATGAAGACTACACTGTATGTTACCTAACATGAGAACATTTTTTTATATAAAAGAAAAACATCCATGTATGTTTACCATAAAAAGTGTCAAATATTATTATCTAAATTCATTTATAATCTACATTTTATCAGTATGTAAATTATTGAAAGGTCTTCTTTGTGATTTGTGATGAAAAATAAAAAAATAAAATAAAAATCAAAGTAATATATTTTATGTAAAAGAGCTGCATTTAAAAAGTAAAGATATGAAAAGATTGAAAGTAAAAAAATGGTAAAGTATATCAAGGCAAACACTAACTGCAAGAAACTAGTGCAACCATATTAATAATAAAGCTAACATAGGGGCCTCTGGGTGGCTCAGTCAGTTAAATATCCAACTCTTGATCTTAGCCTAGGTCATGATCTCACAGTTTGTGAGTTCAAGCCCCACTTTGGGCTCTGTGCTGACAGTATTGAGCCTGCTTGAGATTCTCTGTCTCTTTCTTTCTCTGCCCACCTCCCATGTGCCCTCTCTCTCTCTCACTCTCAAAAATAAATAAACATTAAAAAATTAAAAATTAAAAATAATAAAGCTAAAGTAGAATCAATAGCAAAAAGCGTTTTCAGGAATAAAGAGGATTATTTCTCAATGGAAATGGGATCAATTATTTAGGAATTATAACAATTCTAAAATTTGATGTACCTAATAACATGGACTTAAAATATATAAAGCAAATATTTTCAGAACTATATGGAAAAAGAGACATTTGTAATATAATAACAAATGCTAACACACTCCTTTAGTAATTGGTAAAATAAGCAGACAATTTATTTTAAGGAAAGCTTCAGAAGAATAAAACCACGTAACCTGGTGGAAACTAAAATATAAAACATGATTGAGAAACCAATTTTTAAAGGACTATAGAGCAAGCCATAAAGTGAGTCTTAACAAATTTCAAAAGGTTATGATCACATAGATATCCACTGTGCAATATGTCATTAACTAGACACAAAATGGCTATTTCAAATTAAGTTAATTAAAATTAAATAAAATTTAAAATTCATTTCTGCAGTTACACCTAGCCACACTTCAAGTGGTTAGTAACCACTAAGTGGCTACTTTCTTGGTAACTGTTAGTCTTTTTTAAGTTTTCTCTGTAACAGTTATACCATATTAAAACTTTTTACTCTTTAGTAACAAGCTTTTTTTTTTACTAACATGTGTTTTGTCTGTCTTCCCACCTAGAAGGATACTCTGTGAAGTCAAGAACCATAGTTATCATATTTGCCCTGGGGCCTACTTAGTAGAAGTTTGTTTAATTGATTGATTAATAATTAATGGTCCTCTCTTTATTATGTTTATTAAATCGAAGTTGGCAGATTGAATGGCAGAACGATCCATGTCAAGTGGAAATTTCAAGGAAGGATTCTTAGAGAGAAGTGATCAAATATTTCACTTTCTCTCTTGGTGATATATCCTAGAAATGGCTAATGTGGAGAGGCGCTTCAATTTTGAATTTAGGAAGCCATACAAATAGCCAAATCCAAGAGGTTGAGGATCTGAAGTCACACCTGACTCAAGGATCTAAAACTCCTATCTTTTGGTATAAAGTTGTTTATAATAACCTTGTGCTATTTTTCCCCCAGAATAGGGTACAGACTCTGTCCACCAAAATCTTTAACAATTAATGGAACTCACCAATGAAAGCATGCATTCCTGTTAGTCTAAGAATATCATGTTGTCCATGGAGTGATTAGAAATGAGGCAGAAACAAAATCAGACACGCTTTGTGTACCATGCTTTTGATGAAACAATAGAGGACCACTAGAAAGTTCTAAACAAAGAGAAGATAAAAGAAAGAGAAGTGTTTTGGGGGCTAATGTTTGAATTTTGAATGTCCTTATAGCTTCTCTGAATTAGGCGTAAAGGTTATATTTTTTGCTTCACTGTCCCCAGTTTCCTGGGATGTTGGCTCCTATAGAGAAGGATTTATATATAAACCTCTGTAAAAAGTGCATCTTGGGTGCCTGGGTGGCTCCATGTCTGACTATTGATTTCAGCTCATGATCTCACTGTTCATGAGTTCGAATCCTGTGTTGGGCTCTGTGCTGACAGTGTGGAGCCTGCTCTGGATTCTCTCTCTCTCTCAAAATAAATAAGAAACTTTTTTAAAGTGCATCTCTTTGAGCCAAGCTTGGAGAATGGCATCAACTACTATGACATCAACAGACATCATTGTATCAATAAAATCTTCCTAAGATTTGTAAGCCAAAGCAGCCTCCTTATTTTCTATAATAGTTATAGAAACAATTCAACACAGAATTATTAAACTCAGATCATGTGTCTTGTGGTAGGCACTGAAGTGGGTACAGAAGTTTCAGCTATAAACTAGACAGGTAGGCTCCCTGTTTTCATGGTGCGTGCAATAAATGACCACACAAATAAATGCACAGAATCACTTCAGATACAGAAAAGTTCTATGAAGAAAATAAATCAGGGGGCTTTGCACAGAGAGGTGGGGAAAGATAAGCTGGGAAGAGGGGCAGCTATTCCCAAAAGGTGATATTTGAAAAACAAGGCAATGCCGGCCCAGAGAAGACTTAGAGCAGCCTGTCCAGCAGAAGTCTCTGTGGCAATAAATATGTGTGATGTCTGTGCTGTCCAATGCCCTGCTGTGGCTGTGGAGAACTTGAAATGTGGTTGGTGCAACTGAGGAACTAAATTTTTAATTTCATTTTAATCTATTTGAATTTCAACACCACACGTGGCAAGTGCCTTTCAGATTTGACACAAAGCACTCTAGCAAGGGGAGAGCAAGTGACAAAGGACCCATAGTGGAAGCTAGCCTTGTGGGTTTGAGAGAGAAATCCAGCAGAGCCAGACCATGGAACATAAGTTGGAGAGCAGTCGACGGCAGCCATGTTGGGTGGTACCTGATGCACTGTGAGGCACTGGATTTCATTCTCAGCAAAACTGGAAGCCATTTGAATGGTTTACATAGTTGATGTGATTGCCTATGACTATGGGTTGGCCCATTTTTTATAAAGGGCCAGACAGTATCTTAGTCTTTGAAGGTCACACAGTGTCTATCTCATATAAGCACAAAAAGAGTCACAGATGACATGTAAACGAATGAGCATGACTGTCTTCCGGTGGATTTTATTTACAACCTCATTACAGTTTTATTGACTTACAGCTGGTGGACTGTAGTTTGCCAAACCCTGACCTAAGATCCTATGGCAAATACTGCTAGCTGCCTTCTCTATCTTCTCTCTTGCCTCATCATTGATAAGAGAGTCCAAACTTGTTCAGGATAAACTATGTGTCCAACTAAAAGTGCTCACCATCCCAGTTCCCCTGAAAATAGGGTTGACCATAAGACTCCATTATGGCCAGTGATGTAAGCAGAAAGCTCCAGGTGAGGCTTGTAGAAAAGCTTTTTAAGATAGTCAGCCCTCAGCTGGCTTGCTTTCATTCAAACTTTTGCCCTTAAAAAAATTTTTTTTATTATTTATTTGAAAGAGGGAGAGAATCCTAAGCAGGCTCCATGCTCAGCCCAGTGGGGGGTGGGGGGGTGGGAAGCTCGACCCCATGACCTTGGAATCATGACCTGAGCCAAAATCAAGAGTCAGACACTCAACCGACTGAGTCACTCAAACACCCCTGCCTTTTTTTTTTTTTTAATTCCTATCTGGAACTCAGATGGATATGAAACAGGCATCTTGTATATATTAGTCAACATAAATAACATAAATGGAAGCTACAGGGGCATTTCGGTGCCTCAATCAGTCAAGCATCCAACTCTTGGTTTCAGCTCGGGTCATGATCTCATCGTTCATGAGTTCGAGCCCCAACTTGGGCTCTGTGCTGACAGCACATCGCTTGCTTGGGATTCTCTCTCTCTCCCTCTCTCTCTCTCCCTCCCTCTCCCCCCTCTGCCCCTTCCCTGCTCATTCTCTCTCTCTCTCTCAAAATAAATAAATAAATAAACTTAGGGGGGAAAAAAAGAATGGAGGCTACACGCTAAGGATAGCAGAGAACTATCCAGAAAGTGTCAGCTCTCTGGTTTATCATTTAGCAACCATACCAGCCACGGACTTGACTTCCTCCACACGTAGGCTTTTCTAACTGAATTCATTTTTTGTAACTGATTGCCTTCCTAGCTAATTCACACAGATCTTCAAGAAAACATAGCTACTGATATGATGAGGCTGAGATGGGGGTAGAATTTTGTCATGATATTAATAAAAGATAATCTATCACAAGCTACTGCTCCATAACAAACAGCCACAGTCTCTCGGCATACAACAAGCAGCTATTTCTCATGCATCTGCAGTCCACTGGGGTGATTCTGATATCTTTGCTGTGTTCGAGTTGCGTCCAGGTCTGTTACACAGAGCTCTCATGCACCTTGCATCAGCTGCCTTTTCAGGGCACATTCTACTCACAGCAATGGCAAAGGAGGAGTGGGGCAAACAGAATACATAACGGTTCTTAAGGACTGGACTTGGAACAAGCACACTGTCCCTTCTGTCCACATTCCACTGCCCCAAGTAATTCACACGACTGAGTCCGGTGTCAAGGACTGGGAAAGTACATGCCACACTGAGCTAGAGGCAACACAAATTACAGGGCTAATGGAATGAATAAAGTGAGGGGTAAAGAATCGGGTCTAACAATTTAATATACCAGAGATAGAGAATATGAAGAAGCCAGAGCTCATTGGAGCAGATGCTTTGGTCCCTGTGAAATCTTACTGAACCCTGTGGAGTCTCGTTAAGAAGAGTCAGCTCTTGGGGCGTCTGGTGGCTCAGTTGGTTAAGTGTCCAACTTCGGCTCGGGGCGTGATCTCACAGTTGGTGGGTTCAAGCCCTATGTCAGGCTCTGTGCTGACAGATTCAGAATATGGAGCTGCTTCGGATTCTGTCTCTCTCTCTCTCTCTGACTTTTGCACTCTGTCTCTCTCTCACTCTCAAATATAAATAAACATTTTTACAAATTGAATAAATTAAAAAAGAAGAGTGAATTCTCAAGTCTTCTTGCTAGAAGGTGAAATAGGAATTATGCCTTTCCCCTTTGATTATTACTGTATTCTACCCAAAACCATCCATGACTCCCAGACTTCTTAATAAGATTTCTATAGATTCAAATAATGATTTCCAGACCCTAGAATAATACATGTGAAGTAGAGTTGAACCTTCCATAAGGATTCTTTCCATTAAAAAGTAATAACCCTATAATACCCTTAACAATAACCTTTAGCATTAAAAACGCTTGTGTTTGATCTTTGACGATCCCTTATAAAGGCAGCCTGGAATGGGGATCCCCATGATAATGATAATGTGATAATGTGATGTGATGATTATGATAAATAACATACATATATATGTATTAAATGCTAAGAACTGTTGTGCGCATGTACAGCTTTAACGAATATAGTTCTCTCCACAACTTCCTGAAGTAGGTACTATTATTACCACCATTTTTCAGACAAGAAATCTGAGGCACAGGGAAGTTAACTACCTTGCCTTTATCACACAGCAAGTAAGTGGCAAAAGTAAGATTTGGACCCAGGCAGTCTGGCCCCGGAGCCTAAGCAGGTAACCACGACTTTAAAGTTCTTAGAAAAGGAGAAAACAACCCTAAGACACTTAGGGATAAGTTGCACATTAATTGACATCCATTATTTATTCAAAGCAATTGAGCTCATTTAGATTAACAGATCTGGGTAAACCCAGGGACACCACCTGGTGAAAACCTGAACACCGCTGTCTTTTTCCTCCTTTTCAGGGAGATTGGGATCATTAAATTCTAGAGACAATGATATTTTAATTAAAAGACAATTGCAGCATGGGAATGTTTCATTTGCGAGAGAGAAGCACTGCTTATTAGAGTGTCCCGAGAGGGACCTACCTGGTGACTGCCGATCAGATGTTGGAAGGATGCCACTGATGGAGGCTGTAATTCTTGGACTTGAAAACATGCTACTCCTCAACACGCCACTAGCTGAGGCACCAGGGGACACTTAAAGTGGCAGTGTATGCCTAGCTTTTTGTTCCTGTAGAATGTCTGATGTATAGGAAGTTGGTAACATATTTCTGCAGCAGAAAGAACACAAGACTGGAAGACAGAGCTGAACATAGGGCACTGAGGCTGGGCACACTCTCCCACAGTAACCAGTCCTCAGCTGGGGAGCACTGGGGAGGCAGGACTGGAATGACACCTTTCCCCCCCCACCAGTCGCCCCCTCCAGCAGTAGAACAGGCAGAGGGGTGAAACTGTTCCTTCCACACCACGTGGTAGACATCATGGAGAGGTTGTGACCACACAGAGAAGGGACAATACAGACCCAGAAGGGGAAGAACAGGTACAGCTTCAGGGGTCTGCATGGCCCTGCCTTCCTCAGACAGAAGCTCTGAAGGCCAACAGGGCGCTGAGGTAGAAACATCTTAGGGGCAAAACTTGTTCTAGAAAACAGCATTTTTACTACCTACGTTGCTAGTCTCAACTTCACAAAATCAAACGGCTTTGAGTGCAACAGGACTCAAATCATAAGAACCAATCCCCTCAGTCTGCAAGTGAAAAAAAGATCAAGGTTTGGGGAGGTCGACTTCCTGGGGTAAAAATAAAACGATTTAAACCAGCTCTTTACATTCTGAGCCTGCTCACTATTTGCTAACATTCCAGCATTGGGAGTTAACTTATAAGTGAACCTGAAACCTACCTTATCTGGCTCTGCTTTCCCCCAAATGCAAGCAGAAACTGTGGTGCTTACCAAGTTTTCAACAACTTGTGCTAAATGGAAAATGTTATAAGATTATATGTGTAGTATGATCTCAGATATTCTGTGTGTGTGCGTGTGCAAGTGTATGTGTGTGTTGAACCAACACAGGATTTTTTTTCAACTTACAATTTTGAAAGAAGGCAAGAAATCAGATAAACAAAAAGAAGAGCACTATCAATTGGAGAGGCATGTGAACCAATGTACTGATGCAGGAATGAGCCTGATACACAAAGTGCAACTACAAAAATGATCGAATAGTATAAAGATCCCCTTACCCTGGGGGTAAAGGCAAGGTTAGGATGCGGCCAGGTATGGATTTAAATCCAAGCCAGCCATGTCACCTAAGATAAATTCTTAACTGCTGAGTTATTCATTTATTCACCAACATCTGCAGCAAATATTTGTCAAGCACCCACTATGAGTAAAAATAAGTGCTGGAGTGCTAATGCCTATAGAATTGCCTCAGTTTCCCCACCTTTCAGAATTCAGGCAAAAATACCTACGTTGCAGGGGCACCTGGATGGCTCAGGCAGTTAAGCGTCCAACTTCAGCTCAGGTCATGATCTCGAAGTTCACGAGTTCGAGCCCCGCATCAGGCTCTGTACTGACAGCTCAGAGCCTAGAGCCTTACTTTGGAGTCTGTGTCTCCCTCTGTCTCTGCGCCACCCCTGCTCACGTGCTGTCTCTTTCTCAAAACAATAAATTAAAAAAAAATTTTTTTAAAGAATACCTACCTTGCAGGGCTACTGTGAGAATTTAAGTAAAGTGCCTGACATTTGGCCCATCACACATGCTTGATAAATGGTACCAGCTCCTATAGGCTGTAGCTGTAGCTTGGGTCCTATGTAAGAATTCACTGTCAGGAGTTTGGGTGGATTACCACAACTCAGAACATGTTGAATACAAAGCAGAAATGAACAGAGTCTCTCCCCATCACCTTGCCGTCCCCCCAGTGACATCCCCCTCATGTATACAAATGGTGATCTTATAGCAAATGACAGTCAAGGACATCATGGGAGGCGAGCCAGTGAGGAGCAGACAGAAACACAAAACTACCCGTTCCTCTCAGCCATTTCCCATCCTGAACGATTTGATGCTATCAGTGAGCGCCAAAGCCCTGCATCATGCAGCCATTAGCCCTTTCTAGATAGGCAGCTTCTAATTAGTGGAACCAAATGAAAGAGAGGCAGAATTTAAAAAAAAAAAAAAAAAAAGCAAACAACTATCAGTTGGAAGTAACTGACTCTGAGCCTCACAAGGAACATCAGTATCTTGGTGCTAAAGCCCAGAATGAAAAACATGCCTCCCTTCGGTTTCAAACATGGGCAACAATGGATGTCCTACCCAGAAAAAAAGGCAAGGTCTCAAAGGAGGAAAGATGTTTGCCATCACTCCGGAGCACCTGCGAACATAAAATGTCCCATCTGAAATTTGAGAGTCAGCCAACTGGATGTCAAAAGTTTGGCTTATACTCATAAGGGGAGGACAAAGATGTCCTTGGGAGGGAAGGAACATTCAGATGGGACTGCGGACTTCCAGAGCCTGGAGGGACCTCAGCAATCGCTAGTCCTTGAAGAGCTGAGGCAGCCGGGAGAGGTCAGAAAAGTGAAGCAACTTGCCCGAAGGAATCCAGCCAGGGAAAGCAGTGTCTCAGCTTGGACTCCCCAGAGCTTGGAGCCTCAGGGTGAGACCAAGGTTGATGTGCAGCTGGTTTACACAAGGGCCAATCCCAGGAAGCAGAGGTTAGGAAGCCAGAGCAAGGGAAGGAGGAAAAGCCAGACAAAGAGGGCAATGCCAAAGTCACTATTATGGGCAACAGGAGCTCAGACTCTGACAGAATGCCCCTGAACAGTGTGCAGAATGCCCCTTAGGAGAATAAGAGGCAGGAAGCATTTGTCCGGCAGGTCCTGCCACTAAGAGGTAGATTGTCCCTGGAGGTTTTAGCCCCCCCATCTCCACACATGCACTGGTTGACCAGCCCCTGCTGGCTCCACTGTTGCCAGAGCCCTAGGATAGGAAGCCAACGCAAGGGACACCAGTACTGATGCTCTCAGCAGAGAGAGAACCAAAGCCCACAGAGAGTTGCCCGCCCCCACCGCGGCTGACGGGGGGTGGGGGGGTGGGGCGGTGGAGGGTCAGCGAATGCAGGCTGCCAGACCAGCAGGGTCTGCTACAAAAAGCACATTTCGAGCCCATCCCTTAGAGCTAAAGCATATTCTAGGGGCCGCAGGAGTACAAGAGTACCTAGACAGTTTCTGAGAGACACAGGAGCCCATCCCCTATCACCACCAACTACCCAGATACTCAGTTCTGACCAGAGACACGTTTACGTATTACCTTGAAGGCCAAAATTGTATAATTGTACAATTCCAAAATTGCATTATTCCATCTCTACCTTGGGGGGTTCAAGGCAATCTTGAACACAAAAATTAACAGGAAACTCTGAGCTCCTGGAAGGCATAGCAACACCGTGTCCCAACAGTATGCTGAGACAGAAATCTCCCCTCTAAAGCACCCCGTAAGCCAGCTTTGCAGTCAATATGCAATAGAGATTTGAGAGAAAAGGAGTCAATTCTAAAGGAACATTTGAGCAGCAGCAGACCTCAAAAGCTCAGAATCCATGCTCCCTCTCTCTGCTGGGCTGTTCCTGAAGTTCTTAAAGCAAACTCGGTTGACAAATGAAGTGTAGGAAAGAGCAGTGCCTGGAAATATCAAAAAAGAGAGAAGAGATGCCAAAAATCTGTCAAGCCCATTTGCAAAGGTGTGGACGCACAAGCACACAAACCCTGCCGTTCAGTTTCATTGTTCTAGGAAGACTTCACGGTGCACTGAATGCCGCACACACTGAGCCTAGCCAGCTCCCGGAAACGCAGCTGCACATGGATGGACCGCAAAACGCTGCATGTCTGCATCCCAGCAGCAGTTCGACCTACAGATATCAGGCATTTCCTAACCATGAGAGACTCTTGAATGCTGAGAACAAACTGAGGGCTGATGGTGGGGGGGAGAAGGGGGTGATGGGCATGGGGGAGGGAACATGTTGGGATGAGCACTGGGTATTACATGGAAACCAACTTGACAATAAACTATTTAAGAAAATAAATAAATAAATAAATAAATAAAAGATATGTAGTAGAATGTCAAATTGATATTCATTCTTTATTTTAAAAAATTTTTAACGTTTATTCATTTTTTGAGAGAGAGAGACAGAGCGTGAGCAGGGGAGGGTCAGAGAGAGAGGGAGACACAGAATCCGAAGCAGGCTCCAGTCTCTGAGTTGTCAGCACTGAGCCCGATGCAGGGCTCAAACTCACGAACTGTGAGATCATGACCTGAACCAAAGTCGGACCCTTAACTGACTGAGCCGCCTAGGCACCCTTCATTCTTTTTATAAAGGTTTATTTATTTATTTTTGATAGAGAGCATGAGCAAGGGAGGGGCAGAGAGAGAGGGAGAGAATCCCAAGAAGGCTCCACATGGTCAGCACAGAGACGGATGCGGGTCTCGATTCCATGAACCTCAAGATCATGACCTGAGCTGAAATCAAGAGTCAGATGCTTAACTGACTGAGCCAACTAGGGGCCCCTTGACATTAATTCTTAAGATGAAACATATAAGTTTGAAGAATTTTCATGCTATTATGGACAATTTGGGCAACTGCCCCTAAGCTCCATAGGGATACAAACTAACTCTTCTCTGCCCATAGAGTAATTTATTTTTTTAAATGTTTAAAAATGTTTACTTATTTTTGAGAGAGGGAGAGCATGCAAGTGCAAGTGGGGAGGGGCAGAGAGAGAGGGAGACACAGAATCCAAAGCAGGCTCCAGGCTCTGAGCTGTGAGCACAGAACCTGACGCTGGACTTGAACCCGTAAACCGTGAGATCATGACCTGAGCTGAAGTCTGATGTTTAACCAACTGAGCCACCCGGGTGCTCCTCCCATAGAGTAATTTCTGATGGAAAGGTTTAAAAAGCACTGGTGACAGAAAAAGCTCTCCAGAGTCAGACGGAGCTGAATTCAAAAAATTCTTCCTAGCAGAGTCCTTCTGAGAGGAGCTTTTTCACTTCCGTGAGACTCCATTTCCTCATGTGTTACAAGGAGGACCATAACGTCCACTCCTCTGGGTTGTTGGGGAAATGAAATAAGATAGTATGAAAATGTCCCAAACAGAACTGGCACATGGTAAACCTTGTTTACTTTGTCTTTGTCTTTTCTCTTCCTACCTCCTTCCTACCTCACACATCACACTCTTCAAAACCTTGTTTCATCTACTTACAAACTATACTATAGCTTCTTCACAAAACACTCATATTAATTTTATTTCTGTCACATAAATAAAGAATGCCTATGAGTCAGGCCCTTAAAACCCGGTCTCACTCTTCCAAAAGCTCGGAATATATTGCATTCCACCAAAGTTCACAAAATCAGCTGTCGTTAAGGACACAGTCATGAACTGCTTAGCTTGGCACTTCTGTTTCTTGCGATCTGGCCCGATCTTTAAATTCGCTAATCTTCAGTTTGTCTCCTAGGAAATGAGAATAACATAAATGCCCTGATAACATCGTTAAGAAGAAGAAAAGGAGATGGTGACACATAAGTAAGGACTTAATGAATGTCAACGTCATCCTCATTCTCATTACTCATACCTGTCTCTGCTGTACCGGAAAGATGGCACATCTGGGGTGCCTGGGGGGCTCAGTCGGTTAACCATCAGACTTGGGCTCAGGTCATGATCTCATGGTTCGTGAGATCAAGCCCTGCATCGGGCTGTGTGATGACAGCTCAGAGCCTGGAGCCTGCTTCTCTCTCTGCCCCTCCCCTGCTCAGACTCTGTCTCCCTTCCTCTCTCTCTCTCTCTCTCAAAATCAATAAACAAAAAATTTTAATAAATAAAACCTAGAAACTTTTTAAGCAGTTATTTTAAAATAACAATAATAAACCCATTCTACAATAACAGAAATAACACATTTTTATGAAAAAAAAATAACTATTTTCTCACAGAAAAATTTTTACTGAGAAAAGTGGACATGTTTTACTCCTTTGTGTATCTGGCTTCATGGAAGACAGCTGGATTCTCACAGCTGCTCCTGCCTTCCACCTGTTACAGTATGTTGTTTGGGGCAAGGATGTGAAGGACTTCAGCTTCCTCCAGATAGGTGGTGCCCTTTTAGATCACTGTAGACCATTTCCTTGGCCGCTTCCTAAAAGTAAACTAGAGGTAATTTCTACAGTCAGTTTTGATGTGCAGTATTAATAACTTTTGTCCTGAAACCGTAGCAACAAGTTTTGGTTCTCTGTTACAATAAAATCCATTGGTCTACCTTCCATGGATAGTTTACCCATGCCCGCTTTTCTCGTGATGGGTCATTTCAACAACTTGATGCACTGAACCCTGCAGATCGTCCAAATATTGACACATTTCGAAGCCTTGGATCAAAAAGTTCATTAAGGATTGTGTCAGTGAGGCAGGGATTTTTCTCACTTGGAGTGTGTGGCAGGGAAGTGCATGATGATGACCTCACATACAGGTGCACTGCCCTGATCCGTGCTGAGGCACAAGCAGTTTCACCCACTGCTCGTTTTGCAACGATTACAATTGTCCACCTTGTGAAAAATACAAATTATGCCTTCGTGTCATCATGATAATAGTTTTGACCTCACAGTGCCTGGGGACTCCTGGGGTTCCCTGCCCCATACTTCGGGAAGCAGTTCTCGAGCATGACACTGAAAAGATAAGCCACCATCTTTTTACTTTGTTTGCAAGTTTTAGATGATCTTTCCCTGACTTTGACAAAAATAAAGAGGTCATTCATTCAGCAGGCGGTGGGAGCAGGGGAGAGGGTAGAGGTAGGCAGGGCTGGTGAGGGGGCAGGGTTTCACAGTGGTCACTCTTTGAAGAATGAAACGTGCCAGAGCACTTTGAAGAAGAGATGCCTTCAAATTTGGCTCTAGAGGACCAAGTAAAATCACAAGCAGGCAGATGTCTGCTGGAAGGAAGCACATCTGACTGCCTCCAAGCGAGCATGGGTGGGCTTGCAAGTTTCCAAGTGCAACCAAATGCCCATTTACCATTAATCAACAAAATCAATTAGCAGATAATCACTGTCCCTCAGGGTGTATGCTACCAGAACTCTCAACAGATAAATTAATTTCAAAAAAAAAAAAAAAACCCAACACTCAACCCAACTCTTTAGGAATCAGTGAACGTAGTCTTTTGTGTCCAGCTTATAAATGGTACATTAATGATTCCTCCTTCAGCACATCCAGGCTCCAGTTAGCCATGTGCACTATGTTTTCTAGAAGGAGTATAGGCTGTGGGGCAGCACGAAGCAGGCTGGCACACATCAGCCGGCCAACTATTCCTCCAAGATTTCCTGCGCCCAGCCTTGTGCTAGGAGGTAGGGACAAAATGCTGAGCAAAAACACACCTGGTCCCCATCATGGTCTCATAGAAAAGCTTTAAAGAAAGAGTGACATGGCTGAATACATCATTTAAAATGATTGAGTTCCCTGAGAAGAAGGAATATGGTTATCATGAGGACATATTAAAAATATACATATAAAACATCCCATAATGCAGTCTGAAACACTTCTGGGAAGCAAAGTCTTCTGCTCTGGGATCTGGAGACTGGGTAGGAGTTGACGGATCAAGGCTGCTGGGGGACCAAGGGACACGTGTGAGGAAGTCCCATGTCAGGGCAGAGCATGACGCACCAACAGTGTTAAGAAGCACAGAGAGTGAGGGAAGGTGAAAGCCAGTCCAAGCATTGCCGAGCAACCAAAGGACATGCATCACGATGCTGAGCCTGGTGGGTAGCCAGAGAGGGGTTTTCAGCAGGGTCTGGGGCCAGGATTCAATCTGCATTGAAAGTAGAATCAAATATGCAGTGTGGGGTTGCCTGGGTGGCTCTGTTGGTTAAGCATTGGAGTCGAGCTCTGTGCTGATGTCTCGGAGCCTGGACCTTGCTTTGGATTCTGTGTCTCCCTCTCTCTCTTCCCCTCCCCCACTCACACTCTGTCTCTGTCTCTCTCAAAAATAAATAAACATTAAAAAACTTTTTAAAATTATGCAGTGTGGTGGTGGCCAGAGAGCCACTGAGTGGAGCAGGGAGACCACCCAGGAACTGCTGCAGATGTCGCTGGCAGGGGTGAGGGCAGAGTGGTGGGCAGGGAGGGAATGCTACTTTCCAGAAATGCTGAGTTGACTTGGTTGTGGAAAAGATGGGAAGGTGGAAGGGAAAGAGACAGAAGATAATTTCCAGGTGGCCAGTTTGCACAACCAGGTGGGTGTTAGAGAAGACTGGAGGAGGCTGGGGAGGACTCTCTAGTGTTCAGCCTTTGCCTTGTGGAGTGTGAGGTAAGGAGGTGAGATACTAAGATACCGAGACCAATGCCTGGGTTTGGAGCTTAAGGGCAAGGTCTGGACTAGATATAAAGTTGAGTGATGGAGCCATAGACATGGAAGGCATTTGTCAGGAAAGAGTGAGAAAAGTTGGATGGGGGGAAGGGGGGGGGACAAGAAATAGGAAGAGGAGAAAGGGGGAGGAAGGGGAGAAGAGGGCAAGAAGGGACTGGAGAGGAGAAAAGGGAAGAGGTGCTCCTACATTCAGTGCCTGAGTCCAGCAGGTAGTGCTGCAAAGGAAGCAGGGCTGGGGGAGTCCGGGAGGGGATGGAAGAGCATTGCACTGTAGAAGGCAAGGGATGAAGGAGAGAGGGGGGCTGTGAAGTGCATCAGACAATGCAAGAAAACGTGTTGACTTTAGGGCTATGGCATCAGTGTGGATGTCTGTTTGCCCTTGAGGACCCTCCCACTCCACCCTCCTCCCTGCTGTTTGGACTCAGCCAATGGAGAGCACCAGCAGGAACTCAAGAGAGGGTGGGAGATGGGGAGGTCCACGGCCCTTCAAATGTTCCATCAGCCCCATCCCTGCAAGATTACTTGAGCTGGTTGTGTCCCTCGACTCAAGGTCGTGGCTCCTCAAAAAAGGCCAATTCTCTATCACTCTTTCTCAGAGTTCCCTGCGGACCCAGGAGAGCAATGGCATGTCTGCTACAAAACCCTGGAAAAGATACCCCCAAATTGGTGGGTTATTCAATGTGAGTCACCCCAGGAAGAGCCAGGCTGGCACACCAGCAGCCGGGGGGTGAATCTGCATTCCTGATGCGGGGAGGGATGGATGGCACGTCCCAGCGCCCACAGGTCCACCCCCAAAGCCATGCAGAGCCACTGCTTGGGGTAAGTCTGGAGGCAGCTTCTCCAGGATCCTGGTAGGTCGCTTGGCAGAGGGAAACTTCAGAAGGGCGAGGTTCATGGGACAAACCACCATTCCTGCCGCAGAAGCTGGTCATGGGCCCCACCTTGAAACTCTTCATCCTCTTCCTGCTAACCGTTCCATTGCCCTCACCTCAGTTAGTCCCCCCTCCCCCCGCCCGGTCCTGGCACCTCACCTGGCAGCACGATCCTGACATCACTCATAAGGAGCCCAAAGCCCGGATCGCCGCGAACTGCACAGGCAGGGTTGAAGCATTGGCTTTGTCCATTCAATGCTAAAATTAGGCAAAGGAAAAAAAAAAAAAAAAAAAAAATAAAATTAGGCAAAGGAGCACCAAGAGACCCCAGATGGAATAACTCAGATGCCAGCATTCCTCCCAGCCCCTGCTGCGAAGGCAGCCCTTTCTTCTCCTGACCACACAAGTAGCCCAAAGTGCCCAGGTGGGTGGCAGCCACAGTTAATTGTTCTGTGGGAATCTCACTATGTCCTGTGGTGCAGGTGTAGGAAGTAGGAATTTAGGTGGCCAGGGCCTTGAAACCCACAGAGCCCAGATGTACAGACACAAGGAGCCTAAATCCCCTGACTGGGTCACTGGGTGGCAAGAGGGGCCACGGCTGCTTCCATCCCTCGGTGTGGACCACTCCTGGACCATTGCCAAGGGGACCATCCTCAGCTGAAGCAAGCCGGCATGGGACTGGCAGCGGAGGATTTTTCTGCAGGAAGCTCTACAAGGAGCTGGGAAATAAGTCCTCCACAGCTAGAGGGGGGCTGGACGGGGTAACACAGCATCCACCATAAGCAGCAGTTACGACAAGAAAAAGAGGAAAGAACGGGGACCTGCTTGCATAAGTGGGGGTGTGAGGTGGTGAAAAGGCCTGATGAATACACTTCTCTATGCACTTCTCTATGTGAAGAGGCAAAATTCTTTGTTAAAAAGGGGTGGAGCAGCACCTGGGTGGCTCAGTCAGTTGCACGTTCAACTCTTGATTTCAGCTCAGGTCATGATCCCAGGGTCGTGGGATTGAGCCCTGCGTCAGGCTCCATACTCAATGTGGAGCCTGCTTAAGACTCTCTCTCTCCCTCTGTCCCTCTTCCCTGCTCTCTCTCACTCTCTCTCTCCCTAAACAATAAAATAAATACATACATACACATTTTTATAAAGGAGGTGGAGGTGATGTTTGTGGTCGAGTGTGCTATCCTAAGAAACTTGATGATACCTAGACCAGTAATCAAGAATTTATAGGGATATCAATTTTGCTGTATTGGAAACACACGGCTACTCAGTTGCAAGGTGGAATGTAAACAGATGGCAGCATTCATGCAGGCATGAGTGATGCCAGGGCAGGTTAGAGCCCCAGAAAGATGGGCCGTGGACTCCACGCTCCCCAGGAAGAGAGCGGATGGGCTGGCAGAGGGTGAATGGCCAGTGGCCAACAGGGCCCGGTAAGACTGCGGAACCAGCAGAGGGGAATCATTGAACGGGCACCAGAAGGACAGAAAGTTGTGATCAGATGGAATGCTGGAATCAGCAACTCTGGATGTGGCATAATTTCTGGTGAGTTCTATTGTGTCACCAGCCAGTGGGCGGTGGAGGTAGAACAAAGGGAATAATCGCAGGAGGGGAGGGAAGAGAAAGGAAACTCAGAGACCAGTGCATTGGAAGAGTCATTTGCATAGATGGGGACTCACTCAGGGTCTCGGCAAAGCTTCCAGTCAAGAGGGCAAATGGGAGCCATGAGCCAAACCTTCTATGGAAAGGGCAGAGTGGCCAGAGGTGTGCCCACTCACCTCCGTGAAACCTTAATATCAACATAATTACAGCAAAGCATTTCAATTACTTTCTCTGACCTGACTTTCACAAAACTTCTGTGGAATAGGCAGATAACAACTGCTACCACGAAATGGAGGGTCTGCAAGCTCCCAAGGACTGGACTGGAAACCTCATCAGACGGACACTATCTCTGCTAGAAAGCCCTCCCCACCCTCTCTAGGAAAGAAGGTCATTCCTTCCATGTGCCTACTTCTTCTACCCCTTTAGGTCCTATTTCCTTATATGTACTTGCCTCTCAGCAGTGGGGACAGAGAATGTGGAATTTGCCATTTTTCTTCATCCACATTAGGGTCAAGTTGTAAGAATTACCTCCACTTGAAAATATGGATGTTGGGGAGCCTGGGCAGCTCAGTCAGTTAAGCATCCCACTCTTGATCTTAGTTTAGGCCATGATTTCATGGTGTCTGAGATGGAGCCCCATGTCAGACTCTGTGCAGACAGCACAGAACCTGCTTGGGATTCTCTCTCTCCCTATCTCTGCCCCTCCCCTTCTCTCTCTTTCTTGCACTCTCTCTCTCTCTCTCAAAATAATAAGTAAACATTTAAAAAAAAAAAGAAAAGAAAATATGGATGTTGGTAGATTTGGGGAAGAGGGCATATTAAAGACAAGTATTTTCGTGTTTAATAGTTATACACACTAAATACCACACCCGGCCATCAATACTGGGTGATACAAAGGAGAAGCAAAGTCCTGCTTGCTTTTCCTGAAGAGCAGTTCTCCAGCTGAGCTAAGGGAGATGCTGAGGACTAAGAGATTAGGGTTAAGTGAAGGACACACTAGTTCAAACTAAAAGATGGAAGAAGGAGTTCAAGATCTCGCCGTAAGGAAAACAGAACTTATAGTTATCAATGTAAAAAAAAAACAGTTGATGACTCAAGACTCCTGTGTTTCACCCAGGTGGAGGTTGTTTTCTCAACCAGAAGAGGCACTGTGGCTGTCATGAGATTCTGGAAAAAGCTAAGACGCTCAGGGTAAATGATGAAAGGTGAGACATGGAAGAGAAACGAATAAATAAAAGGAAGAAGAGGAAAGGGCAGAGGTTGTGGATACGACAGTGAGTCGAGCAGCAGATTAGAAAAGACGACACCACCTTGTCTCTGGCCTGGATCCCACTGCAAGAGCTTCCCGGCCAGCAGGACATTCTCCACTCTTGCCATCATCTTATGCTCCCCCAGCACCCATGCCTCACTCCCTGCTCACGGTCCTCGGCATCTCCCCATTCCATTTAGGATAAAATCCCAAGGGGGGCTCCATGATCTGACCTTTCCTCATTGCACCCCACTGCAGACTTGAGAGAGACAGAGAACATGAAAGTAGGGGAGAAACAGTGAGAGAGGGAGACAGGAATCCCAAGCAGGCTCCATGCTGCTGGCACAAAGCCTGACTCTGGGCTAGAGCCCACAAAATTGTGAGATCATGGCCTGAGGCAAAACCAAGAGCCAGACACTTAACCAATGGAGCCACCCAGGTGCCCCCCACTCCAGCCTCATCTTAAGCCACTCTGCCCTTCACTGACCTGCTCTGGTCACCTTGGCTAAACTCCTCTGCGTCAGGGACCTTTGCACATGCTTCTTATGTCTACAAGGCTCTTTATCCCATCACTCCTCTGCCACATCTTCATCTGGCTATCTCTTGTTTATTCTGCATTTCCCTAAAATGTCCCTTCTTCAGTACAGTCTTACCTAATACCCAGATATGATGAGAGCATTCTATTATAACCACTTATTATACTCTGAAGTTTTCTTGCAAAACTCATATCCCAGTGGGTGGAGATGTACCTATAATGGTGATCATTGATTTAATGTCAGTCTCCTCCACTAGACCACAATCATCTTGAAGCAGGGAGCATGTCCATCGGTGGCAGGTATATCCCCAGCAGGCACCTCAGTCCTTGTTCCCAAGCAGGTACTCACAGAACATTATGGATGAAGAAACCGTAGTCATGGAAATATAACACCAGTGTAAGGAAGAGCCAGGAGGAAGGGCAGCCTCGGGGGCAGAGAGTCCCCTGAATCTCAGAGGATCCCGAAAACTCAAAGCTGAGGCAACCCTGGTCTGTATGGTGGAGGGCAGCGGGGGGGAGAGGGGGGAGCAGGAAATGAGGAGAATCCACATCTCAGTAGCTCATTGAGCTCTTGTGTTTAAAAGGCAAAACTTCAGTGACCCCGAATGGCAAGTTCTTGGTCTGAATCTCACTTGATTCAGTATAGGAGTGGGCGGGACATCCTGGGAATAAAGAGGACCATCAATGGCAGACTAGGCAACCCTGAAATGGGGTGTCCAGCCCCATGAGAACCAAGTCCCAGAGCACAGAGGAGCATTGAAGCTGGAAAATGTGAGCAGGGAGTGCTGTCAGCGGATCAGCCCAGACAGGTTCCCCAAAGAGAGAGCCTCCCAGCTCTTCCTGGGCTCTGGATTTCCCTGGGTGCAGGCAGTACTTGGGATGGGATGATGCACCAAGCTCACTTCTTCCCATGCCGTCCGCCAAGATGACTGAGGGAAGGTTAAAATGCCCTTCACTTATTCTTACCATCTTTTCTCCCCCAGCCCCTGTGTTGTGCCAGGCTTCTTCTATGGTGTAAAACAGTCACCTTCAGCCCCCTGCAGAAGCCTTCCTGCCTAGTCAGTCTGTGGGCTGATTTCCTCACAGTTTCCCTGTTTCGTGCCTTAAATATGTCCCATAGTTCCTAATTACCCATATGGACTCCTTTGCCTGAGGGCTGATGCTGCCTCCCTCGCTGTACTGTGAGTCCCAGACGCGATGGGCGATGTGCCTCATGGGGTTAAACGCGCTCCATGTTGGAAAACAGCAAACACGCCCTGGAGGAGATGGACGTGCCCATGTCCCCTGGCCCAGCAACAGCGGCGCTAGTCTCCCCTACAGACACATTTGCTAACATGTACCAGGAAACTGCGAGTGCTCGAGCAATGCTCTTCTTAACAGCAAAAACAGGAGAAACAAACCAGACCTCTTCAGTAGACCAGATAGATCAGCGTCGGCTTATTCGTTCAGTAGAACACAGCACAGCAATACAAATCCATATAGACACACACACCAGCACCGATGCATCAAATCATGGGCTGAATGAAGAGGGGCCCATGAAACTGTAGGATTCTGTCAATATAAAGTCAGACGCGGGTAACACTACATCGTCGAGGGATGTGTACAAATTTGATGAAGTGATAAAGAAAAACAAGGAAATTTCGCAAAAATTCAGGAAGGATGTTTATACCATTATAATTTTTTTTTTTTATTTTTGAGAGACAGAGCGAGCAGGGGTGGATCAGAGAGAGATGGAGATACAGAATCCGAAGACAGACTCCAGGCTCTGAGCTAGCTGCTCGAACCCACAAACCATGATATCATGACCTGAGCCAAAGTTGGACACTTAACCAACTGAGCCACCCAGACACCCCATGTTTATCCCGTTATAAATCCTCAGGCTGCAGATACCATTATATTATTTTGTGATGCTATACGTTATTTTCTATGACTGATGTGGTGTACAATTTAAAAAGAAAAAAAATGAAAAATTAAAGAAAAAATGAGTTAACTCCATTTAAAGGAAAAAAAACAAACAAATGAACTCAAGAGCCCTCAGCAGAGTGGTAATATAATTATGTTTTGTTTTGTTTTCTTTTTCTAATAAGAAGAACGTCTTTGAAAATCAAGCATGAAAATGTTGGGGTGGGGAAACCCAAAAATGGAGAAAAAATAAATGTACATATGACAGGCTAGAAAACTATACAATATGAGTCCAAGGTTAAAAAATTTTTTTCTCGGGGCACCTGGGTGGCTCAGTTGGTTAAGCATCTGACTTTAGCTCAGATCATGATCTTGTAGTTCAAGCCCCGCATCAGCTCTGTGCTGACAGCTCAGAGCCTGGAGCCTGCTTCGGATTTTGTGTCTCCCTCTCTCTCTCTCTCTGCCTCTCCCCAACTTGTTCTCTCTCTCAAAAATAAATAAACATTAGGAAAAAAGTTTTTAAAAATTTTTTTCTAGGGGCGCCTGGGTGGCTCAGTCGGTTAAGCATCCAACTTTGGCTCAGATCATGATCCTAAGGTTTGCTGGTTCGAGCCCCGTGTCGGGCTCTGTCTGTGCTGACAGCTCAGAGCCTGGAGCCTGTTTCGATTCTGTGTCTCCCTCTCTCTCTCTCTGACCCTCCCCTGCTCACGCTGTCTCTCTCTCTCTCTCTCTCAGAAATAAATTTTAAAAAGAATTTTTTTCTCTCACCCTCATTATTATCTATATTTCAGCCTGTTATGTTCTTGATTACTAGATACCTGTAAACGCTCTAACTTGCCAATCGGAAGTATTTGGGCAGTCAGCCTTCCGGAATGTCTCATCTCTTCAGGAATATTCTCCTGTCCTTCCTATTTGCCCAAATGGCTGTGGGTGCAGGGAAATCTGGGGCCCCGGTGCTTTGCAAGGGTGGCCGGTTCCTCGCTGGACCCATAGCGCAGGTGGGTGTCTGAGGCTGTAATTCTCCCCACCGACTCGCCCCGCTCGCTGGAGCTGCCGTTCCTGAGAACCAGAGCCTCGCATCCCTCTCATTGGATCCCCACCGTCGAGCCCGCTGACCCAAGACCCTGAGAGCCTGGGAGACTCATCTCACACCCACCTTCAAGCATTTTCTCCTTGGCTTCCCAGTGCTGTGTGAGAAGTGGCAACCCCCCTAGTTAGTCTGAGGGGTGCATTGTCTTTCCAGGACATTCCTAAACAAGCCAGGACAAATCTTCTGCTCTGGGATTTACTCGAACCTTTCTGGAAGCTTCTGTTCATCTGCCTCCTCCCACCATTGGATAGGGTGCGTCAAGAACACTTAAGCCCCCATTCTCGCCCTCCACTCACTTCCACAGCTCAGCCCCTCATACAGGAACATCCTGTACTGTCTCACCAGTGTCTCCAGGCCAGCATGTCACCTCTGGATTCTTGATACATGCATTCATTGTGACCAGATTTGTCCGCAATTGATAAAGGATTCAAATACCAAGATTTTTTTCACTCTCATAAAGGTTAGTATATCAATTTTCTGTAGCTGCATAACAAACCAGCACAAATTGGGGCATGTAGGGGGCTCAGTCGGTTAAGTGTCCGACTTTGGCTCAGGTCATGATCTCGAGGTTTGTGAGTTCTAGCCCCACATCAGGCTCTGTGCTGACAGCTCAGAGCCTGAAGCCTGCTTCAAATTCTGTGTCTCCCTCTCTCTCTGCTCTTCCTCCACTCGTGCTCTGTCTCTCTCTCTCTCTCTCTCAAAAATGAATAAACATTTTTAAAAGTTTTTTTAAAAATCAGCACAAATGTTAACAGCTTCACACAACATGAAGCAACTATCTCACAGTATCTGTGGATCAGACCTCCCCACACAGAGTGGTTCAGCCATGTTCACTGCATCGACCCTCACAGAGCTAAAATCCAGGTATTGGATGACCAGGGCTCCTACCTGCAGGCCCTGGGAAGAACCATTTCTAAGTTCATCCAGGATGTTGGCAGAACTCAGTTCATTGCAGGTGCAGGATGGAAATCCTTGTTTCCTTCACACGTGTACCTTCATCTTCAAGCCAACAGCCACAACTGAAATTCTTCTCCCGCTTTGAATCTCTGACTTCCCCTCTCCTACCAGCCGGAGAAGGAACCTTCCTTTCAAGGGCTCACACGATTTAGATTTGGTCCACTTGGGGGGAGGGGGGAGCTCCTGGGTGGCTGGGTCGGTTAAGCATCTGCCTTCGGCTCAGGTCATGATCTCACGGTTTGTGGGTTCGATCCCCGCGTCGGGCTCTGTGCTGACAGCTCAGAATCTGGAACCTGCTTTGGATTCTGTGTCTCCTCTCTCTCTGCCCCTCCCCCACTCATGTTCTATCTCTCTGTTTCTCAAAAATGAATAAATGTTAAAAAAATTTTTTCAGACTTGGTCCACTTGGTTAATCCAAGATATCCTTCCTAGGTTAAGGTCACCTGGTTAGTAGCCTTAATTGCATTTGCAAAGTCCATTTGCAATATAATGTAGCACACTCATGGGATCACAGCAGGGGCAATGGTCTTGAGGCCAATGCTCTGCCTTCCACAGCCGGTCAGGTGGCTCTGCCCTGTGGATCGCTGGGGACCAGGCTCCTTTCTGCATCTCTCCACCACCCCGGGTCCCCCGTGGCCCAGGACGCACCATCCATGTGGCACAGCAGATGGACACAAGGTTTGCTCCAGCCAGGCTTTAAGGAAGGTTCCCAGCAGCTGCCTTGGTCCCATCGGCCTGACTCTGTGACTTGGTAACATCTTCACCTGGTTACAGAAGAGGCTGGGGAGGTGGCTTTGCTCTGAGTAAAGAAAGGGAGAGCGGTTAGTTAGGGACAAGAAAACACACAATGGAGGGAACCCAAACTACTTTTCCCTCTTACAAGCTTGGTTTTCAAGATTTAAAAAAGTTTTAATTTGAAACTCAAGCTAAAAACTGGCATTTCTGTTCCAGGCAATGCTTACTTCTTCTTTTCTTGGGGCCAACCCTCTCCAGCCCTAGACTTCCTGGCAAAAAAGTTAAAGGAGAGAAGACGGATTTAGGGGGAAGATAATCCTTGTGCCACCTCTGAGCACAAAAGGTACAGGAGGGATCGTTCTGTCCCAGTGTGTACCTCCTGCCGCTTTCTGGAAGTGTCTGACCCACAGCATTCCTTATTCTTGTACAAGAGGAAACGAAGAAACAATGCAAGGCCATCTTTCGTGCAAACTTTTGGTCTCAAGCACAGAAAATGTAATTCCAGATGCAAAGCCTCAAACGAGCAAGTGTCTTTTTTTTCCTCTTACAAGAAAGGAAATCTTACATCCAGTAAGGTCATGCAGTTAGAACCCCTCCAGCACACAGAAAAGTCACAGAAATAAAACCCACGATGCGTCATTGTCCAGTTTCGGGCACACTTCAGAAACACAGCAGAATGGGGGCACCTGGGTGGCTTAGTCGGTTAAGCGTCCGACTTTCGCTTAGGTCATGATCTCGCGGTTCGTGGGTTCGAGCCCCGCGTCGGGCTCTGTGCTGACTGCCAGCTCAGAGCCCGGAGCCTGTTTCAGTCTGTGGCTCCCGCTCTCTCTGACCCTCCCCTGCTCACGCTGTCTCTCTCTCTCTCTCCTAGAAATAAATAAAAAACATTAAAAAAAAAAGAAACTTAATAACTCAGTTTCTAAACCCAGAGTGGCCCTAGAAGAAAAAAAAAACAGAAACTTTTAATTCTGATGAATCTGAATGTGCAAATTGGCTCAGTCACCTTCCAACTGCTCAAGTTTACTTATCAGTTTGACAGTGAGCGTTGGAGTCTTGATTTCTGGGATTAGGATACTAACATCACCTTCCATTCCCAGGCTCCCTCTTTCAGACTCTGAGTTAATATATGCAAAGCTCCAGGACCATTAGCGGATCTCAGTGCAATGGGTAGTCATTGTCGCTGTCACTGTAATGTGTCCAAGCAGGATTATGCCATTATTAAAACTTGGTGTGGCTGGGCTCAGCTGGGAAGAGGTTTGATAAAACAGTCCAGGCTAGTGATCCTAAGATTCACAGGGTATTGACAGAAAGGGGACACGTAAGGGTTAAATTGCAAGAAAGAGGGGCACCTGGGCTGCTCAGTCGATTGAGCGTCCGACTTAGGCTCAGGTCATGATCTCGCAGTCTGTGAGTTCGAGTCCCACATTGGGCTCTGTGCTGACAGCTCAGAGCCTAGAGCCTGCTTCGGATTCTCCCTCTCTGTCTGCTCTCTATAAATATAATAAATAAACACTAAAAAAAATTAAATTCCAAGAAGGGACAGGTCTCATATGACATCCATCCAGCAGGCAGGGAATGCCCCAGGCACTCTGCATAAAAGGCACGTCAACCCTACGTCAAGTTCAGGAGACGCTGAGATGTAAGGATATCCCTGGCTCTGCTCTGAGGAAAAGAGCAGACACCATTTGATACCATTTGATGGTGCGTCATTCCTTATCACAACAATGTCCACAGCAATAAATCTCCACATCCCTGCCCACCAACCCCCTTCCCATCCATTGCCATCCCTTGCCAGGATGACCCAGACAAAAGAGGAACACAAGAAGGTACCCTGAGAAACTCTTACTACAGGCCACAGATGGCATTACATCCCTTCGTCCTTGGTTTTGTTTTGCTTTGTCTTGTTTTGTTTTGTTTTTTGAGAGTGTGCACACAAGGGGAGGAGAGGGGCAGAGAGAGGGAGAGAGAGAGTCCCAAGCAGGCTCCTCGATACCAGTGCAGAGCCCAACACAGGGCTCGATCCCACAACCCTGGGATCATGACCTAAGCTGACATCAAGAGTCAGACAGTTAACTGACTGAGCCACCCAGACTGTCCTCAGCCTGGCTTACCAGTTCCTGGGCGATGCCAGTGCTGCCCATCCGGGGGACCACAGTTAAGAGCCACTGCTTGAGGCAAGGGTCCACAAACTCTGGCCCATCAGCATTGAATCCCACGCGCCACCTGTGTCTGTACAGCGCAGGAACTATCAATGGTTTTCACATTCTTTTTTTTTTAATAGTTTATTGTCAAGTTGGTTTCCATATAACACCCAGTGCTCATCCCCACAAGTGCCCTCCTCCATGCTCATCACCCCCCTTCCCCTCTCCCCCACCCAATCTGCCCTCAGTTTGTTCTCAGCATTCAACAGTCTCTCATGATTAATGGTTTTCACATTCTTAAATGGTTGGGAGGGAGAAGAGTATTTCTCCCTTGACATACTTGAAAATCCTGTGAAATTCTTTCAATGCCCACAGATAAAGATATTTTGAAACACAGCCATCCTTGTCTGTGGCTATGGGCTGCAATGGCAGAAATAGGTGGTTGCAAACAGAAACCAGAGAGCCCACAAATACTTCTATGAGGTCCTTTACAGGAAAAACCTAACTGGAGGGGAAGCAAATGGCCTCACGGAACCGCTGAAAGAAAAGAGCGATGTCCGGAGTCTGGTCCTCTGACCAGTGCTCTGGGCTCATCTTAAGATGGATACTTTACAAAGAATAACTTCTTTAATGCTTAGGTATTAATAAAAGGAAAAGGTTTTTTTTTTTTAAATTGCTTTAATCTTTCTCTTTCTGCTTATATTCAAATGAGAGCAATTACAGGGCAGAGGCCCTAAGAAGTATGACAATTTACACAAAATTAATACAACAAGAGCTTGAAGCAAATGTATTTATTAAAGTAACCCATATAATCAGATAGCAGCAAAGAGAAGAGGAGGAAAGAAATAAAAAACCCTGTGATTCCTAGCCAGTATTTCATTTTAGTTTGCATTTAAATGATAACACATCTTGTGGCAAATTATTTCAGACTTCTTCCTATCGGGGAAAAATAGAAGAAGAAAAATGTGCTCGTTGAAGGAAACCTCTGCAAAAGGCAAAGAGTGATAAACTTCCTGAAGCCTATTTACAAATGCAGTCAATGAAAGAGAATTTTAATGAATTGTGCCACATAATCTGGCGGTTAATGAGCTGCAAAAGCCTTTGTCAATTGCAGTGACTGAGAACTAACTCTTTCAGTTTCAAGATCAATAAGAGAATTCTCAGCTCTACACTACCCGAACGTGGAACTCTGGGGAAAAAGGAAGTTGTCAGAGGCATGCCATCGCCACAGATCCCAACAGCAAGGCTGCCATCCGTTTTGTGCGCCGCCCTCCCCCCTGCCCCCTCTCCCCGCCTTCCCTCCCTTTTATTTAAATCCTGACTTTGCAGGAGAGAGAGTCAAAGACAGTTTGGAGATCAAACGTCACAGCTCCCGTGAAATGCCAGCACAAAATGACAACAAAAAGGCTTGAATGACTTTTTACTAATAATAGCTCCCCATCATTTAGAAGCTGTATTCTGTTAAACTGCTAGTGTGGACCCTCTGGGAGGGGGTAAAGCCCTTGACATTCAGTGTTCTTGATTTACAGAGATAACAGGCGGTAGGCCGTGCGGGGGATTAAGCGCTTACCCAAGGCTTCCTCTAATTCTGCCTTCCATAATACTTCTTTTATCTGCTGTTCCGTTGTTCCCAACAGTCACACTGGTTTTCAGAGGCCTGGGATTTGCAAGTACCGTATTATCCATCCCCATTACCTAGAGTCGTTGCCATGGAGATGCAGTTGTTGCTATGGTCCTGATGCTGCAGAACAGAAGAAATCCCAGGGAAAAGACCCATCATTCAACAGAAGGTGAACAACATTTATTGAGCACCTACTATGTGGAGACAATAAAAATTCTTGGAAAGGTGCCAGAAACGTGGAGATGAGCGAGACATCAAAGCCTGTTTTTAATTTGCTCTTAGACTACAGGGGATGGACACTCGTGTTCATTGAATAAGTTAATAGCCAATTGCTTATATAAATCCTTCACTTGGCAGAGGCCTTTAAAAGATTTTCTTTCATGGCAGGAGCCCAATGGGTATGTTGTACTTAAGTAGCAAGAAGCTTGCATGATATTTTGACGCCCACACCAAACTAAGGGAATGTTTGCATGATGCCATCCTCCTTCTCTCCCCCTCCAATCTTGGAGTTCACTTAGAGGCACCTTTTGCTAAACTTCCATTTTCATCCATTAAGGTTGTTCTCTCTCTGGCATCAAGGTAGGGAACCATTAGCAGAAGCCAGAGGAAAGCAATTTCAGAAGAGGGGGCCTCATAAAATGTGAACACTTGCAGTGATCCTGAACATTGCACTGAGGAAACTGCCACAGGCAATCACGTTCTGTCAACAGAATGTTCCACTTGGCTGCAGTCAAGACACAGGTGAAATCTTTCAACGTGGGGGTGCAGAAGAGAGGGGGAGTGAGGTGCTCCAAGGGAATTGGGCTGCCCTGGGTCACCCAGCACTCTTTCTTACATTGAGTCCAATTTTTATTCGACTTTGAAAAGATAAAAGGATGTAGGCCATCTGAAACTAATATAGTCTACGAGTCAACTATACATTAATTTTTTTTAAAACAAAGATAGTGGGACAGAAAAAAATAAAGACGTGGTCCCTGTTTGTCCTCAAAGAGCCTGCAATCTAGCCGAAGAGGCAGGCTTATCTATAGGTATTCAGAATAGAAGGGGAAATGAAGCAACTCTTATGAACGATGAATATATAGCTAAAGACCAGAAAAAGAGCAATTAAGATCTGCTTCTACTTCGAGAGGATCCAAAACTCAACAGCAGCCCCTCTGGGTAAGGGAAGACCAGGACCTCAGAGACAGCTGTCTGGGGAGGCTTGTCCCATGGGAAGAGGGTTTGGAGCCCTCGGCCCAGATTTGTCCCTCTAGGGTTGCCTTCTCCTGGACTTCGGGACAGGGACAAATGCTTTTATTAATCAGACCCACACACAACATGCAATCTTTTCCTCAGGTGCCAGAGCATTCAGACGAGACTCAAATCAAGTGTCAAGGGTAAAGGGGAAGAAAGGAACTCTCTGAAAATAGTGCCAGTTACCAAACGTGAGGACCTCACTTTGCTTGTGGCTCTCCCTCCCCCAGGAGCAATTCCCTCCTGGTCCTGCCTCCTAGCCTTGTGGTGGGTGCCATGTTGGCATCACCATGGAGGAATCTGTGCCAAGACACTCCTCTCCTCCAAGCCTGAATCAGGTGCAAGACGCTTTCAGAGAGGGGGTCTGCTGCTTATAGTTCAGTGATGGCTTCTTTCCCAAGGAGCCACTTTGGAGGACCCCAAATGACCACCTTCTGGGAAGACATCTTACCTGCCCATGGGGTCACAAGCTGCAGCTCCAGCAACAGCCATACCTGCACACAATACTATAGCCAGTACTGATAAGTGGAGATACAGACATGTAGAGCTGGGAGTGAGCACATGTGGGCAAAGGTGTTCGTTTTTATTCAACACCTGTGCTGGAACCGGGAGAGTGTCCTTCTAAGCTACCAATTCCAACTGAAGAGAAGGATGTGCCGCCATTTTGCCATCTTTCGAGGTAGAAAAGTAACATCCCTTGGCCCCTCTTCTTCAGATCCAATTTAGAGTCTTCTCTCTGGCTCTCTAAACCTCCAGTAGCCTCGCCTCCTGCCCTCTGCCACATGCACTCTGGACCCAGCGGCTCCCAAGACCCCCTTCCATCTGCAGCCGGGCTTATCTCATAAACAATTATGTATCAGCACCTGTAATGGGTCAGGTGCAATCCCCAACACAGGAGCATGGGAAGCAAAGTCAAAAACATGACCCCTTCCTCAGAGAGCTTACTGTCAGCTCGTCACCACAGGAGGACTCATATGCACAGGAAGTGCAGGGTCAGTAACCCTGTGAGCAGGGGAGTGGGACTGGCTCATCAAACAGGAGAGCAGTATCCAAGCAAAGGGAGTGAAGTCACAGAAGCAAGAAATCACGTGGTACATTAGAAGAGCCCTGGCCTCTTCTGAGGTTGAGGGAGCAACTATTCTAAGGGTGGGCTAGGAAAAGATGGAGTTTCAGAGCCTGCCAGAGTCACCTCATGGAGGATCTGCGGAGCCAAGGACAAGAAGTTCATCTCCCTTCTAAAGCCAATGAATCCTCAGGTACAGGTTAAGCAAAGGGAGAGTGCATCTTCAGTTCTGGGGACACTGGATGAGGAACAGGACACAGACCAGAGGACAGCTCCTGGACAATCACAACGGTCCTGGGGAAGGTGCCAACGCCAGTAGGAGGGCAGGGAGTCCACCGTTAGGAAGGGGAGCCTGTGCAAGAAATGAGCAGCACACAAGAGATAAATATGCAGCACTGGGCAAATGACCAATGCTTTCCATGTTTGAAGGAAAGGCCAAAACAGTTATGCTTACTCCCTCTGATCTTGCGTCCAGTGGTTCCTCAGCCTGAAACGCCTTCTCCTCTTCCTCATCCTCCAAGGCCGAGAACTACTCTCACCTCTTCCTGGAAGCCATCCCTGCCCACCTCCATGCCGGAAGCCACACCGGTCTTTCTGGATGGCAGTCATAGCAAGGAAATGGCAGTGTTTGCAGCTCCTGCCATGAGAAATGAAAACTGGTACCTCTTTCTGCTACTACTGGCTCATGTTGGAAATGAGCCTGCTGGTATTGACCAGGTCTCACAATATTCCATATCAGACCAATATTCTGAACACAGATACTGCATAAGGAAAAGCATATTCGTGCCTTTACGAAAGAGATTTTAGATAAAAGCTCTATGGATCATTGTCAAAAGGCTCTTCCTATGGGCCTTGCAGATCCAAGACTTAGATAATAAAGGGGGCTAAGAAAACAAGAGTACAACTGAGTCTGGTCCCATGTCAGAAGAACCTAATTTATAGTTACTTACTAACTGGTGATGTATGGCAGTCCCTTCCTCAAGGCCTACACTCCACAAACATCCTCCCTTACACTGGCAGCTGGGATGAGGTCAGATAAGAGTAATTAAAACATAAACCCAGATGCAAAGACTGATACGTATAGAGCCCTCTTTGGTAGTTTCCACAAACTAACCAATTCAGAAACATTCATCCTCTTGAGAGCCAGACAGAATGACTCCTAGCTTATCTATGTACAATTCAACCTATATGTTATCCTGTTTTTCACTAAGAGCATCCTGTTACTTTCTTGGTTGTAAATTCACTATGACTGGGATAATTCTGCAATTGATATCACAAAAGTCCTCTCATTGTACGAAATTCCTTTTCTCTGACCTCATATTGTTGTTGAACCTTTAAATAAAGACACCAAAACTGACAGGACAGAGATGCCTGCCTGGTGATCAGAAAGAATCTCGGGGCTCTCTCTCTCTCTCACCGACACCATCCATCCTTCAGGGACCCTTGGACCTGTTGGAGCCGGCTCGGTCTCCGACACCTCCACATGCCCTGCTCTCTTCTTCCTCCACCCCACATTGTCATGATCACCCAGCTGGAATGAGAAAAAGTCTGCATTGCACTTTGCCTCATAGTCCCGCGTGCCCATGCAGTGCGTCCCTTGAGGTGAGCTGTCAGGCCCATCTTCCATCCCTCGGTGCCTCACAGCCATCATCCCCCTCTATCAGGGCCATCCTGTCCCCATTTGCTCACATAACTGCCATACAGAAGTCTTAGTGGTTGCAATAACTATCAAATCGTCATCATGAAAGGAGTATAACAAGTGTCATGCTAGATACAGATCTGTCTGTCCATCCACCCATCTACCCATCCATCTGGATAGACAGACAGATGATAGATAGATAGATAATACATAGACACACACACGCGCGCGCATATATACTGTATCTATACATATATAACTCTTCTGGGTAGGGAGAATTATGAGCTTCTCAAAGACCCAGCATCAAAGGTTGAAATGTTAAATCAGACACTGCGAAGGACCGGAGATTTCTCCCTCCTCACAAGCTGACGAGCGAGCTGCCCCATTGTATGTACCTGCACGAGATCTGCAGGGCAGAGGCAGAGACCACTTATGTCTCACAGCACAGGCAGCAGCCAGAGCAGGACCTGCAACCAGATTCCTAAACCCCAAGGTTTAGGTGACATGGTGAGAGCCAGACGGCGGCCATCCCTGCCACGGGGTGTAGCACTGGAGTGGAACCCCCAAATGAGGAAGCTCTAGTCCTAGTGCTGCTGGTAACTGCCTATCCTCCCCTACAGAGAGAACTGTATCCTTTTAATGTGGAATACAAGCAAATCTCTCCAGGGAGGGCAGTGGAAATTTACTATCCTGGAAAAGTCCACAGAGAAGGAGGCATCTCTGAGTTTCATCCCCCCCCCCCCACTTCCGAGGCTGGTCGCTATTCAAACACGCTTGAACAGATAGTCTGAGAAATGCAGGAACTCTGTGAAGAATTGTCTCCCAATGCCAAGTCAGGCATTGTTCCTAACCTTGTGCCCAGGTGCATCCACGGTGGCTGTCCAGCACACGGCTCCTTATTCTAAGACCTGTCGCATCCTCCCCAGAGGCTGGCCCCCTGGAACCTTAACTGATTAGTAATGGCCACCTGATGACATACCTGTGTGCTACACACCATGCGCGCAGCTTGATAAACACTGTCTCCCATCCCTGCAGCCTCCAGGAAGGCAGAGGTTAGGTATTGTTCCTGCTTCAAAGATGAGGACATTATGACCTGGAGGGGAGCACCTTGCTCATCACTGTCAGTGGGAGAGGCAGGATTCCTTACCAGGTCAGTCTAACTATAAAACCTCTGCTTTCTTCTCCTCTTAAAGCCCTGAGAGTCAGCTTGGGTCCCTCAAGAGGTCAGGCTCCTCCTGGCCTCCTTGGAGGGCATCACGTAGCTGCTTTGCTTCCTATTAATTAAGAAAAAAGCTATTACTTAACTAGACCCTTCCTAGCAAAATGGCCTTTTAAGAATATCAATTAAGAGCCTACATTTTATGAGCAGATCCAATTTAGAGCAGGATAAGATAAAGGGAACAAGCCCATTAGCTTAAAATGCCATGCTACCTTTGCTACACACCCAAAAAAGGAATTTTTAAAACTCCAAGTGCTTTAAGAAAATAATACGACTTCCAGGCATGTTACACAACCACAACGTCACGGCCACATATGCCAAAGTCCTGTGCAATAATGTCATTACCTTTCCGGGTACTGAGCAGATGGGGATGGGGCAAAAAGCAGCAGTTGGTGGAGCAGAAGCCCCTCCAAACTGCTCCGGCAACCTGCTCTGAGTTCACCTCTCCGATCGCAGCCAAGTCACATCACAGCCAACAAGAACCTTGGGCCACAGTCAAACTGGCATGCAAAGACAGGTCTAGAAATATTTGCTTTGTGATTATTGTTTTTAAATTCCCACCATCCAACCTGCACTTCTCTTTTTTGGGGTCAAACCCATGCGTAGCACCTGCCGGTGATTTCATTAAGGCTTATTTGGAGGCATTAGACATCTGCCAGGTTGGAAGACAGAGCTGCCCGTGTAGAAAGGACAACAGTCATGCACCAGGCACGGGGGGTAGGTCTGGCTCACTCCAGGTTAATGCTGTCACAGGGGCCATCAATTCAGGGCCACTGCTCTGGTCCCAAGTTGAATGAGTGTGTCAGCTATATCGTTGCACCATGAACCAAATCCCCTTGAGGACCTATTTGCAGTGAGCGTTCACTGAGTGAAGATGAATGGGCATGGTAGCTTTTCCAAGGCCACCAGCAGATGACAGTGCCAGTTCTCATAAGCCGTGGCTGGCTAATACTCAATTGACTATCCCTGCTCTTTGCCAAGAAAGAGCTTCCTCTGGCTGCCCCAGTGTCCTTCAGCACCACCTTACATGGCCTCCTAAAGGCAGAAGATGGAGGAGGCAAACGGGCTTTCCTATTTCCTATTTTATCCTATACTCTGGTTGAAGAACAACATATTCACCTGCAAACAATCCGTGGCAAATGGTGAATCTGACTGAGTTCTTTACATGTCTTCCCACCTTCTCCGTGGCAATTGCCCCCTCCTCTCTTTCGCCTCCCTGTTCATTCCTGAAACCCCTAAGGCTACGTGAAAAGCCATCGATAGGGACCATATTGTAATCAACTTTCAGGGAAAATGTTTCTTCACCTTTGACAGATACTAGAACATATCAGCCGAACCCTGGAAATCAGCTTAAGCAACAACTGACAGTTGGAAAGTTTGTGCATAAAACACAATGCAATGAAAGAGAAAGTGAAGCTTGTAGTGACGGCGGGAGGTGGAAGATGATGGCTGACAGGGTCACCCCTTGGAAGGTGTCAGGGACTCGGTGGGCTGACTTCATGCGAAGGCAAGTCTATAGATGACATGGGTCTGCAGGTTTATAAAGAGGGCAGGGAGCTTCAGAGTATGAGGAAATTACTCATGGATTCCGGAAACTAAAGAGAGGCAGAAAATCCTACCTCTTCATCCCTCTCGAGAGCCAGGCACGCACACACTCACAAAGCACTTTGGGTTCACCCACAAACGCACCAATTTAAACTGTTCCACATGATATTCTCTGGCTAGAAACTATGATGTCAAGTCTATTGCTGGACGTATGTCTTGCCCAAACTGCAACACCAAAATACCACCTCTTATCTATGTGGCATATTTAGGGGGAGAAATAATTCTCCTGGGAGGATAAAGAGTCATATGAAAAGCAGCAGCATCTCCCAAAAGCATATTGCGAGATCTTACCTGCTCTTTACCTAGAAAGCACCCAGCACCATGCTAACCCTTGATCAGTGCTCAACAAGTGGAAGTTCGTATTCACCAAACAGCATTTTTGTTCACATCAGTAAAGAACCCACACACATACTAAAACTTCCAAGGCAATGGTTCTCAAAGTATGGTCCTCGGACCAGCAGCAGTAACCCCAGAGAACATGTTAGAAATGCACATACTCAGGCCTCCTCCCAAACCTACTGAATCAAAAAGACTTAGGTCCATTAGGGACCTTAGACAGTCAACCACCAGAGCGTGAACCAAATGCCTATAGAACAGGGCCCTATTCCTCTGATGTACTGGCTAACTGTGGTAAGCTCTCAAAGATGTGGATTGTCCTGTGATTCACTACATGCTTAAAGTCTAACACTAACGGCTAATGAATAATTCCTCCCGGTGTCTTAGATGGACAGAAAAAATGTGAGAGACATAGAAGTGTCATTATTATTTTTTTAGGTTTATTTATTTTATGTTGACCGAGAGGGAGGGAGAATCCCAAGCAGGCTCCACACTGTCAGCCCAGAGCCAGACATGGGGCTCAAACCCACGAACCATGAGATCATGACCTGAGCCTAAATCAAGAGTTGGACACTTAACCAACTGAGCCACCAGGCGCCCCTGGAGGTGTCATTATTTTAAGCCTACTCCACCCACATCAGTATATGAAGTCAACAATGAACTCATGGACGGTGTAGCATCATCCCATTTTCATCTCTGTATTGTGATAGCCCAGCACCAAACTGGCCCAGAATTCATTATTGTGGAAGAATGTGTGGACAAATGGAAAAAAAACATAATGCGGGCAAAAATGGAATCATCGGTTTGAAGCAGTCTGCATCAGTGAAACACAGTGAATTTGCTGCTGTACGTACCACTGGTCACTGACTGCGGCCCATCCTGCAATGAAACTCCAGAGGCACTGAGAGAAAACATATGGCCCCTTGTAATGATGTGGCATTGTGTAGACATAACCTAAATTTGAAAGCCTCTTAAAATAGAAACCTTCATTCCATCTGTCTCTTAAAAAAGAAAAACTCATAATTGCTTATAATCGCGTTCATTTACCATTTTCTCAAATGCTTAACAGCTGGTGAGGGGCGGAGGACAGAAGGGCCGGAGGTAATTAATAAAAGTCGTTATCCTGCCTTGATCTGAAATGTTATCAGTGCTCAAAATGTCAAAACGATGTCCCTGCACTCCTCAGATGATTTGCCCATGACATGTCATAACTGAAACCACTTCAGGCCACCTACTTTCTCACCCTCAGAGAATTCTAAGGAACGAGGAAGCCAGAAAGGACTCCTTCTTTTAAAGGACCTTGAGAGAGTTGAAATGAGAGCCGTTTGCATGGACAGTTCGACGGATGAAGAACAATAAACAGCAAATATTTATATCTAAACATTCAAACTGAACTTCTTTGCAAGGCTAGGAACTAAGCCAGCAGGAGGCTGGACCCGTTTCTGCGGGGATGTAACCGACATGCACCTAATAATGTGTGAACTCACGGGTACACTTCAGCCGCGGGTGCCCTGTCGCACAGAGGAGGGCGTGCCCTGCTGAGGCGCTACACTGTCCGCCAGTGCTTCTCAGGGACCACGCGCCCACAACAGCTGTAAGCTCAGACCATGCACACTGATCCCTGTGCCGGGACCCACAGAATCGGATTCCCTGGCTGGGACCAGGCTAGCACGCTGACCATCTTCCAGGGGATTCTGATGCAAGTCAAGGCTCCCACTTCCCTGGAGGCTCACACCTGGTGGCTGCACCTTGTCTACAACATTGAGGCGGGTCCCTCCCTACAGTGAGGTCTTCATAACCTACCCAGAGGCAGTATTCAAGCCCACAACTTTATGAGGATAAGAAGCGGATGTGTTGAAAGGGGTTCTGGAAGTATTACCTAGAGACTCAACTTAACCGTAAGAATTGAGCATCCTATAAATGGCCGTGTCTCGGTTGACCGGCTGGTTCTTCCTCCGCAGAAAACAGCGAAGCCCATGAGCCTGGGCTGCTCAGTCTCTGTCCTCAGCCAGACTGAAGTCTTCCGGTGACCCTGAGATTACGCTGAGCTCTTTCCCTGTCCCATCTGTCATCGCTCCAGCATGTGGCACATACACGGCCCCTACTACTATATATAAAAAATCCTAAGTCTTCACATGTGCAGTTCTCAGACTTAAGTAGACAGTGTAGGAGGAACAGCAATAATAGTTGAGATCCGGTCCCTGCAAGGGCTTTGCGTGCACATTTCACTCAATCTCCGCAATAACCCAGTGAGGAACGAGTGCCGTGCCTATTTTGTAATGAACAAATGGAGGCACAGAGAGGTTAAGGAAGTTGCCCAAGGACGCACAGCTGGTCATTGCTAATGTAACAAAGCCATTTATTTTGGAATCTGGGCGGGGAGTCAGTGTGTCTAAGATTCAAATCCTGGCTCTACCTCTTGGTAAATATTGACTATTTTACTTAACTGCTCTAAATCTTATTTTCTTCATCTAAGAAAGGGGAATGATACTGAAAGAATTGTGTGCGGCCAGACACTTTCTCGCAAAATGCTCTGAACGTTGCCAGTACCCAACAGGCAGTGAATAAACGTTGCCGTTGTGTTGGTACGCAGTATTCCAGAGGGATCCATTCTCTCTCGTGCTCTCTGCGACACGTCCGTGCAAATGGTCTACCCCCCAGCCCACCCGGAGGGGCCGCGCCCTGTCCCGTGTGTGTTCAGGACTCCCTCACCATGCTGGAGCCCGAGTGCCAGGAACTCCCTGGTCAGTGACCTGTCCCACCTTTGTCACCTCTTAGCTTCATTTTGCCTCTCCCCCCCCCCCCCCCGGGACAGGCGGAGGAGGGTATATCCTGTTCGCCTGGTGGGAAGAGCACTTCTAGGGGGCATCCTTCACCAAGTATGGATTTTCCTCCATTGCACAGAAATACAGCCGCTGGCGCACTTGCTCTCCAAGTCCACTCGAGATCCCGCCCCCCTCCCCGCCCCCGCCCGCCTAGAACAGCCGTTTAACTTTCACACCGTTAGGACGTCCTCGCCCCCACCGCGCCACACGTACCTTTGGTCCAGAACTACTTACAAGAACCGAGCGTGCCTTCCTGGAAAGGATTTCCAAAATCCAGACGTTGCGGGTAAGATTTTAATTCAAGCAAATTGGTACTTTTACCCACTGTTGACAACTGCTGCCTTTTTAGAGGGCAGTTTATCTCTACCCAGACCTAAGGCAGGTGCATCCTTCTACCCAGCAGCTCCCGGTCCAGGTACCCTTGTCTCGGGAACCCCTTGCGCATGTACAAAAACAGTCATATTATAAACGTCCATTGCAGCCACCATTTATAATAGCAAAGAGTTAGAAGCCACCCAAAATCCATCCTTAGGAGAACGACCAACTTATGCCAGCACACTATGTGGAAGTTAAAGAGAAGGGTGTTGACTGTTGTTTAACATAGTGCTGGAAGTCCTAGCATCAGCCATCAGACAACAAAAGGAAATCAAAGGCATCAGAATTGGCAAAGAGGAAGTCAAACTTTCACTCTTCGCAGATGACATGATACTCTACATCGAAAACCCGACAGACTCCACCAGAAGCCTACTAGAACTGATCCAAGAATTCAGCCAAGTTGCAGGGTACAAAATCAACGTACAGAAATCGGTTGCATTTTTATACACCAATAATGAAGCAACAGAAAGAGAAATCAAGAAACTGATCCCATTCACAATTGCACAAAAAACCATAAAATACCTCGGAATAAACCTGACCAAGGATACAAGAGATCTGTATGATGAAAACTATAGAAAACTTATGAAGGAAATTGAAGAAGACACAAAGAAATGGAAAAACATTCCATGCTCATGGATAGGAAGAATAAATATAGTTAAGATGTCATTACTACCTAAAGCACTCTACACATTCAATGCAATTCCAATCAAAATTGCACCAGCATACTTCTCAAAACTAGAACAAACTATCCAAAAATTTGTATGGAACCACAAAAGACCCCGAATAGCCAAAGTAATACTGAAAAATAAAACCAAAACGGGAGGGATCACCATCCCAGACTTTAGCCTCTACTACAAAGCTGTCATCCTCAAGACAGTATGGTATTGGCACAAAAACAGACCCATAGACCAATGGAACAGAATTGAGAACTCAGAAGTGGACCCAAAAATATACAGCCAACTGATCTTTGACAAAGCAGGAAAGAATATTCAATGGAAAAAAGACAGCCTTTTTAACAGATGGTGTTGGGAGAACTGGACAGCAACATGCAGAAGAATGAAACTAGATCATTTTCTCACACCATGCACAAAAATCAACTCAAAATGGATAAAGGACCTGAACGTGAGACAGGAAACTATCAACACCCTAGAGGAGAAAGCAGGAAACAACCTCCTTGACCTCCACCGCAGCAACTTCTTACTTGACACATCCCCAAAAGCAAGGGAATCGAGAGCAAAAATAAACTGTTGGGACCTCATAAAGATTAAAAGCTTCTGCACAGCCAAGGAAACAACCCAGAAAATTAATAGGCAACCAACGGAATGGGAAAAGATAGTTGCAAATGACATATCAGATAAAGGGTTAATATCCAGCATCTATAAGGAACTCACCAAACTACACGCCCGAAAAACAAACAACCCAGTGAAGAAATGGGCAGAAGACATGAACAGACACTTCTCCAAAGAGGACATCCAGATGGCCAACAGACACATGAAACGATGCTCAGCATCCCTCCTCATCAGGGAAATACAAATCAAAACCACACTGAGATACCACCTCACTCCAGTCAGAGTGGCTAAAATGAGCAAATCAGAGAACTCTAGATGCTGGCGAGGATGTGGAGAAACGGGCACCCTCCTGCACTGTTGGTGGGAATGTAAACTGGTACAGCCCCTCTGGAAAACAGTGTGGAGGTTCCTCAGGAAACTAACACTAGAACTCCCTTATGACCCAGCAATAGCACTGCTAGGAATTTACCCAAGGGATACAGAAATGCTGAGGCATAGGAGAACATGTACCCCAATGGTCATAGCAGCACTCTCCACAATAGCTAAAACATGGAAAGAGCCTAAGTGTCCATCAACAGATGAATGGATCAAGAAGATGTGGTTTATCTATACCATGGAATACTACATGGCAATGAGAAACAATGAAATCTGGCCATGTGTAGCAACATGGATGGACCTTGAGGGTGTTATGCTGAGCGAAATAAGTCAGGCAGAGAAGGACAAATATCATATGTTTGCACGTAAAGGAGGATTAGGAGGAACTTGACGGAGGAACAAGCGGGAGAAGAAGGGCGGAAATGGTGGGGGAAAGGGAGAGAGGCAAACCATGAGAGACTCTTGAATGCTGACAAAAACTGAGGACTGATGGATGTGGGGGGGAGGGGGGATGGGCATGGAGGAGGGCACTTTGGGGATGAGCACTGAGTGTTATGTAGAAACTAATTTGACAATAAACTATTTGTAAAAAAAAAAAAAAAAAAAAAGAGAAGGGTGTTGATCCTTCCTGGCGGAAGGATCTCAATGCAAATTAACTTAGAATAGGAATCAGCACACTTTTTTTTTTATAAAGGGCCAGACAGTCCACATATTAGGCTTTGTGAGCCCTAGTCTCTGCTACAACTATTCAGTTCCACCACCGCAGCACAAAAGCCACAGACAATAAATAAATGAAAAAGCTGGCTGTGTTCCAATAAATTTTTTTTTAACAAAAACCAGCACGGATCTGGATTTGGCCTACTGGTGTTTGCCAATACTTGAATTCAAAAAGAAAGAAAGAAAGAAAGAAAAAGAAAGAAAGGAAGGAAGGAAGGAAGGAAGGAAAGAAAGAAAGAAAGAAAGAAAGAAAGAAAGAAAGAAAGAAAGAAAGAAAGAAAGAAGAAAAGACAATTCCAGATCAATCCGTATGCGCTGAAAAAGTTAACTCCATTGATGTGAACCAAAAAATATGTAGATCTCTGTGTGTACATTATTATGTATATACATGCATTTAAAAAGTCTTGAGAGATTATAAAAAGCTATAAAATCATTAGACTACCTTCAAATAACAGCTTGAGAAATTTTGACAACTGTTTCTTTTACACACGACCTCTATCCCCCTCCAGCCTTGGTTTAGACAGCGACTCTAACACATTATTCTTCTAATAAAGGATTAAGGAAGAATTTGCAGCCCCTCACAAAAGAGGATTTGGCAAGCAACGAACTCTGGGGCTCCCTCCCAGCACAAGAATGGCCCAAGCCAGGCAAACTGTGGCCAAAACCAACCACTGGCTCCTGGAGCACGGACCTTCATACCTGCTTTTTAATCTTAAAGATCCCAAAAGCCAAAAAACAGGAGTTGTTGTTTTTTAAAGAGTAATTCATTTGAAGTATTAATTAAAATGCAAATTACTCTAAGATGGCTTGGCTTTTAAGTGTTTGCTCTGAAGTTCCCACAAATGTAAAGCATATGACAAGCTTCTGTTTAGAATGATCAGCATATAAATACTCACAGATGAACAACTGCTTGACTTGAACATAATCAGGAAAGGTTGGAGCGGGGGCGTGAATGCCAAGCGAGGGAGCACCATCAGCAAGAGGGGCTCTCCTTCTAGAAGGTGTGGGAGGGACAGAGCAACACTCTGCTAAGGCTCAGCCTTAGGTCCCCTGAGGGGACAGACCTGGCCACCCACAGGAAGGGAAGCCAAGTGACAAGGGATGATCTCCCCACCTCGATGCAATTAGAACCTTCTGCAACACCTTGACTCGATTCTGACCCTTTTCTTCTTGAGTTGGGAGAAGGAAGGAAGCTGTGAAGAAACATGAAGCTCATGAGTGAGACGGAGTGGACAGGTCATGATCTTCAAAGGAAGAGGAAAAGTAACTCACTTTGCAAGCACCCACTTTGGACCAGAGGCTGGGCAAAGCATCTTAACATCCATGTCCCAATTTTGCTTAATTTTCTCTACAATCAGGAGGTATAAGAATTGATGGAGGGTAAATGAAGCAGAAAAGTTAAGCAATTGGGCCCCGGGTCATGAAACTGAAGGGAAAAGGAAGAGAAGTAATAATAATGACAACAGTAATAACAGCTTCAACAATTACATGTGCTGACGCATTGCAGTGTGAGCAGGTGCGTGACTTCACTTATTTCACTTATGTGTGTCCTGAGGCAGAGCGTGTCCCTCTCAGAGAGGAACCTCGCTGAGAGTTTGGCAGGTGAGGGCTGCCATGCGGACCCCCAGGCCGGGGATGCAGGATGGCCCGGTTCTCAGGACAGGGCATGGCCAAAACAGCTCTGAACACCAGTCGCCGCATCTAAGTAACTTTCTCCCCCAGGACTCTGGCATATTCTGGTGTATGACAAAGAGCCCCAGAGGGTCCCAATACCTAAGAGTCAGTTAATAGCAGCCTGACATAGCGGTGGAAGTAGGCTTTGGTTTCCACCGTCAACACTGATCGCCACCACTGCAGACCAGTTGGTCAAAATTATACCCCTTTGTCATTTCTGTTCCTACACCAAATTTGTTCTTCTTGCGTTCGTGCTGTGACAAACACGAATCCCACCAAGAATTTCCTTCTCAAGCAAGTAATGAGCGAGCTAATGTGGCTTTAAGGAAGACCCTAAGGGATACAAAGGAGGGGGTCTCCATCATTCCCTCCACAGCGAACTCGGCCACCCCTTTCCCCAGGGGGCTACTCGTCTGCTCCTATGTGAGTCCCAGATTTCCTGGCTCCTCCCTTCTGGCTCTCTCCACTCTCAATTTCAAACTCCCCTCCACCATATTGTTCAGAGATATTCTACCCCTCCCTGTTCCCACCTCTGCCTTTATGCACCGTGTGCAGCCAAACACGATGCACTATATGGAAAATTGCTTATCGGCCACCTCTTGCTGCTAACCACATCTCACTCCCCATCCCTGCCCCAAACATCCCATCCAGGTGTCTCCTGCAGACACAAATGGTGCTCTTCCAGGAAGGTTCGGGTGAAGGGGGTGTACTCACCAGGTCCATGTTCCCTTCAGCACATCTGTGGAGACGGGGAGACCAAGGAATGGGAATGATACACTCCTTCTCTCCTTTAAACCTTGTTTAAACCTTGTTCCCCAAGGATTGTTTCAGCTTTGGCCCCGGATGCAGCACGACCCAGACAGCCACTGGGAGCCACCTGCCGAGGGGCAGTCTGTGCCAGAGGGGACAGACTTGCCATCTGTGGCATACATGAGCAAAGGGTGCAAGGATGGGCAGTGGAGCTCAAGAGAGGACAGATCGTCCCCATCGTGGGACCTGTCCCACCACGACCAGGCGCCTGCAGGATGGTACACCCTGTGTTAGTTCAGGGTGTTAGCAGGGACCCCAAGACTGCATGGCTTGGTCTTGCCTTAGTGAAAAGTGGGATCAGGGGAACTCCCAACTTGTCCCACAAAATGTCTAAGACCCTACACTCTCACTGCTCAGGCTTCAGAGAGGAGGGAGGAGCCAGGATGTTGATAATGTAAAAGTGAACATAATCACCCCCACGTGCCCATGTCACCTCCGGACCTTGCCACCCATGCCGCCTTACCAAGGGGCCGTTTGCTGGTCCAGCTTTAATGGGTAAGAACACATCTCCCGTTAGCAGCCTTGGTTTGATTAAAACCAAAAACAACCCATTCCTTTAAATAGATTAAGGACACCACGAAAATCTGTTAAGACTCTTAATTTGTTTAATACATGCTTTCTTCGAAAGAACACAAAGATAAGCTCTGATCCTGCCTGTTTGGGGAAATCGTGATCAGTTCTGAATTCAAAATTTTGAAACAAATAAGCCTTCCCTGACTCTGAAAATTCCTGGCATGTGGTTGTCCTCACACTACTCATCTTAGAGAGTGATGGACTCTAGCAAAGAGGGGTTTGTCCTCTGGACCACCTGCCCCAGACACAGGCCAAGGGCTCCAAGACCCTCCCACCGGGGCTAACTGTGTCTCGCTGTTTTATTTGGTTGGTTTGGGTCACTTTGGTTTCACTTAATTTGGTTTTATTTCCTTTTTCTTGGCTTTGCTTGATTTTGTTTTGGGAGCAGGGGGCAAAGTCAAGTGGTCCAAAAACCACTCAGAAAGATCAACATTTTCAGAATGTATACTGGATGTACAGCGTGCTCCTGAAAATACAAGTAAGTAGAGCATTTTCTTTTATTTTTTAATGTTTATTTCTGAGAGAGACAGAGAGAGAGAGGATGAGCGGGGGAGGGGCAGAGAGGGAGACACAGAATCCGAAGCAGGCTCCAGGCTCTGGGTTGTCAGCATGGAGCCCAGTGTGGGGCCTGAACCCATGAACTGTAAATTCATGACCTGAGCTTAAGTCAGACACTTAATGGACTGAGCCACCCAGGTCCCCTCAATAGAGCATTTTCTGAGCTCCCCTCTGTGCCCACCTCAACCACTCAAACCTTAGGATACAGATGACACTTTGGAAGCCCCCAGTCTAGGATACCTGGGTGGCTCAGTCAGTTGAGCAACAGACTTTCCGACTTTGGGTTTTGACTCAAGTTATGATCATGATCATGCTCAGGATCTCACAGTTCATGAGTTGGAGCTCCACATCAGGCTTTGCGCTGATAGTGCAGAGCCTCCTTGGGACTCTCTCTCTCACCCTCTTTCTTCCCCTCCCATATTCACTCTCTCTTTCTCTCTCAAGATAAATAAATAAACTTTAAAAAAAAATTTTTTTTAAAGCCCCTAGTCCAGCTTAGGCCTAACACCTATGAAATGATTAGAAGACCAATTTACTCTTTTAAAATATTTTCTAGGGTATGTAAGGTATTGTGTGGGGTCCCATGTAGAACCTGGTCCCTGGTCCCTGAGTGAAGACACCCTAGTCAGGGAGAGAAGACAAGCTCCACAGCCCAGCACAAAACAGTATTGTTCAGAGAACCCAATGCTCTAAGAGCCAGAGGAAAAAGAGCCTGTAGTAGGAGTGCCGGACTGAGCGAATAAAAATACAGAACACAACAAATATTGGGGATATATTTATGCTAAATTATTATTCGCTATTCATCTGAAATTCAAATGTAACTGGGCGTCCTGTGTTTTATCTTGTTGGAGAGACAAAGTCAGGCTTCCCAGAGGAGATGGGATGTCGGTGAACCAGGATGTTAAACCTTGGAAGGATGTGCAGGGATTCATGGGGAAGGCCAACGGGGAGAAAGTTTAGTATGGCCCAGCAGGTGGGCTCGGCTGGAGTACCTGTCCTATGCATTCCGACTGCTGTAACGGAATACATTAAACCGGGTGGCTCATATACCACAGGCATTTATTCCTCACGGTTCTGGAGGCTGGGCAGTTCAAGATCAAGGCACCGGCAGATGTGGTGTCTGATGAGGATCTTCTTCCTGGTTCATTGATGGCCGTCTCCTCCCATAGCCTCATACGGTGGAAGGGGACAGGCCAGCTTTCTCGGGCTACTTTAATCAGGGCACTAATTTCATCCATGAAGACTCTGCCCTTGACCTGAGCACCTCCCAGAGGCCCCAAATCCTAATGCCATCACCTTGGGGGTTACGATTTCAACATATGAATGGAGGGGGGCGGAGACAAATACTCAGTCCACAGCACCTCCTTGAAGCTGGACGCAGAGGCTGGGGAATACTGACTAATTGCACGAATCCATCTCAGACAAGAGCTTGATTCATCAAACCCACGCTGTAACGTATGAGAAGAGCATCCTATTAAGTGCAAAGATGCTGTAGAGCTTTTGCAAGGCCAGTCCGCCCACCTCCCCATCCGTACATGTCAGTTACACCGTATAAATCAGCAGCGGTGCTTAAAGAACCATCCATCTGTGCCACAGTTTGGACCAGCTCATTTCATGCCCAGAAATTTTTTGAAAGGAACATTTTAGTCCCACCTGAACCAAGTTCGATCAAAACGAGAGATGTACCGTCATGAAGTTTGGGAACCTGTTAGGGTCTAGGCCAATGTGAGCCCTGACGATGACATTCCAGCCCTCTCGCTCTGTGCTAGGGGGACCTGGCAGAGTCCCATAGTGTCTCTGAGCCTTAGTGCTCTCACGCGGGAGATGGACTTCGCCACCCGAGGTGGTATCTGCAGAGCCCCAGCAGTGGATGCTCCACAAATGGCAATATTGGCAGGAGCCTGGCTTCCAGCACCGTTCTGATGGCTGCGTGCAGATTTCTGGGCTACAAAACGGTCACCGGAGCAGTCTTCAGTCTCCCTTAAATAAAAGTTTATGAGCTGAGTCCTCCCATTTCTCGCCAGTTACTCTTTAACTAAAACCTCCTGTGCGGCAGCTGCACTGCCTGGTTCAGAGAGAGACAGCCAAGGGCCAGGGCCAAGTGCGCGGAGCCTGTGTGCATCTGCCGAGACTTCGAGACCCACGCCCGGTGGCCCCCGGCCACCAGCCGGGCTCTGCTGTGAATCCTCTGCAGGACAAACTTAGCCCCTCCACCATACTCAGGGCTGCCGTGGTGGTTTTAATTAAAAGATCCTTTGATGGGAAAACGATAGTCTTCTTTTTCTGAGTTGCCTTGAGCCTGCGTTTCCCCTGGTGAGATCAAGACCCGCCTTTGGCTCCAACCCCACACTGTTCCCAACAGCCCCTTGGATTCCCGCCCTGCCAGCAGCAGGTGGCCACACCCAAAGACCAAAATAAGTCACCTCTAGCATTAGCACCTGCTCACGTAACAGGCACCAAAGATACTTTCTGAGCCTAGTATTACTCCCTGAAAGGATAATCCTTATGAATTATCCAGCCAGACTTCCCTGAGCGCCCTTCCACTGGGTACCCAGACAAGCTGCTCTGCGGCTTACCAGCAGCCTGACCTCAAGACACTACACAGTCTCATTTCAGTTTCCTTATCTGTAAAATGGGAAGAAGATCACCCTCGGGGCTTCTAGGTAGCCGAAATGATTCTGTACATGCGTATCCCCCGGCCTCCCTCCTGACACAACCTCCGCACTCCGGAAACGGTAACAACGATAAGAGACAGCATTTATTGAGTGTTTACTGTGTGCTGGCAATGGTTCTAAGTGCTTCGCAAACCCCGGCTCCTTTAATCCCTGCGACAACCCTATGAGGAAACCCTCCATTTTTCCAGTGAAGAAATAGAGACTCTGCAAGGTCCTGTGTCCTACCCAAGTTCATGCAGCAATTACAGGTCAGCTGGGCTGGGCACTCCACAGCCTGGCTCCAGACTCCAAGCCCTGAGCATGGCCCGATTCATGCCTCTTTACAGTTACCACTTCAGGAAGGCTGTTCCACTGCAGGACTAGGCAGCCTCAGGCTGGGGCAGCTTCAGGCTCCCGAGAATATGCCCCCACGGTCACCCCCAAATCACTCCTCAGATGCAATTTCTCAGCCTCATTGCCGGAATTATGGCCTTGAATCCTCCCCGTGGTGGTTCTGGCCCCCAGGCCTCGCTTTGAGAACAGCCTCAGGAGCCCTCCCGCTGTATGCGTCCACCTGACTGCTATGGGGGCCAGGAGCAGATTCACCCACTGTTCCTTCAGCCGTGACCCCCAGCAACTCCATGGACGACCAGCCCTCCCGCACTGGCCCAGACCAGCTTCCCAGCTAAGCCCTCTTGTAACATAGCCCCTGAGATTAGAAAGCTTGAAAACAGCCTCTACCAACATCCCAGTCACTGGAGAGGCTGTGAAATGCTGGGAATGCTGTGCCTGAATATTTATCCCTCTTTTTTCCAGCCCCCCCCCCCCATTAAGAAAGGTCCATGAGATTGACTTTAGATTCCCATTTCCCTGGCATTTATCTGCTTTGTTTTTATTTCCACACAGGACAGGAGATAAAATGTAGTGGAAGCACAAACTTATATGTAAAAAGAGCCACATAAACACTATTCCCCATAAGTTATACCATCGTAGATGCACTTTCTGGATAAATCACGTGTCAGTCATTTGAAACAACAGCAGGACTTGGTTTATCTACCTTCTCAGTAGCAAACTCGAAGTGTGAGAGAACAGGATGCAAAGCAGGAAACGTGCAATGGGGGAAAGGAGGGACAGAGACATTTCAGGAAGGGACAGTGCCTCAAACCCAGCCCCCAGGAGCTCCCTGTCCACCCCCCATGTCCTTTCACAGGATGCACTTGGTCCCTGACAGCCCTGCAGATGCTCTCTCTACATTCCCTCTCTGAGCCCTTCTCTCCTTCTCCCCCTGCCTCCCCCTAATCACCTCTTGCCTAGTGTTGCCCTTTCCTCCTAACGAATCCCCTTGCAGGGATCTTGTCCCCTACAGCCCATATTCTAATAGCAGGGAGAGTGATTTATTCAAAATATAAATCAGGTTAAGTTCATACCTCCTGCTTTCAGCACTCTAAAAATTTTTCACTGTACAAACAACCCTAGTTTGATTTTCAGACCAATGACCTGATCCTTGCCTTCCTCTCTAATCTGTTCTTCTACCCCTCCATCACTGCTCTCTGTGCCTTTCCTCACATGGGCCACACTTGATTCTGCCTCAGGTCCTTTGCACTCGCCCCTGCCGCTGTTGAAAATGCTTAGAGCTGAAGTTGCTGGTCAAATGTCACTTCCTCGCTGATGACTTTCAAAACACCCTGCCTAAAATAGCCAGCCCCTTGAGGATGTGGAGAAAAAGAAACTCTTGTACACTGTAGGTGGGAATGCAAACTGGTGCAGCCACTGTGGAAAACAGAATGGAGGTGAGGCTCAAAAAATTACTAATAGAAATCCCATATGATTCGGAAACTTCACTACTGGGTATTTACCACCCACAATTGAAAACACTAATTTGAAAAGATATCTCTATGCACCTCTATGTTTATGGCAGCATTATTTACAACAGCCAAGATATGAAAGCAACTCAGGTGTCCTCTGATAGGTGAATGCATAAAGAACGTATGGTACACACACACACACACACACACACACACACACACACACACACACAGGAATATTATGCAGCTATTAAAAAGGATGAGTTCTTGTCATCTGAGACCACATGGATGGATCTAGAGGGTCTTATGCTAAATGAAATAAATCAGATAGAGAAAGACAAATACCATATGATCTTACTTACACGTGGAATCTAAACAAATGAGTAAACAAACAGAAAACATAATCAGAGCTATAAATACAAAGAACAAACTGTTGCCCAAGGGAAGGGGGGGTGCAGGGATGGGCAAAACAGGTGAATGATGTGAGACCTACAGGCATCCAGTTACAGAATGAGGAAGTCACAGGCATGGAAGGTACCGCAGCAGGAATTCAGTCAACGATACTGCAATAGCGTCCTGTGGTAACAGATGGCGGCCACACTTGTGGTGAGCACAGCATAAGGTGGAGACTCGTCGAATGGCTACATTGTACACCGAAGTGTCAGCTGCACTCAAGTCAATAAATGAACCAACGGGCGCCTGGGTGGCTCAGTCAGTTGAGCGACTTCAGCTCAAGTCATGATCTCTCGGTTCGTGGGTTTGAGCCCCGCATCGGGCTTTGTGCTGACAGCTCAGAGCCTGGAACCTGCTTCTGATTCTGTATCTCCCTCTCTCTCTCTCTCTCTCTGTCCCTCCCCTGCTCATACTCTCCCACTCAAAAATAAACATTAAAAATTTTTAGATAAATAAATGAACAAATGAAACGCAAACAAATAAATCAATAAATTCAATATCTTTCGGGACCCATTCCTGAACTCACTAGTTGAGAAAACTCCTTGTGAGGTTAAGGCAAGTTTGCAAGGCTCTTGAGGTCAGATGGCGACTGATACCCACCCCCACTCAAGTGTTGCTGCTTGAGTACCGACCCCCAAGGCACCTTGTCGATTGGTATTTGAGTGACTTATTCTGGCCTTGGTATGCTGATTGCACCTTGTAAAGGAACCTATTGTAGGAACGGCTTCTTTTGTGGTTATGGGAGCAAACATTTGTGTTTCCTGAAAAAAAAAAAAACACTGTTTTTCTTAATACTTCCCCTTAAGCAAACAGGCTATTGACCCCTGCCCACAAAGAACTAACTTTGCCTTTGCTGTGCTAAAAACATTGTCTTGTATTTGAATGCTAAAGATGCCTTCCTTCCCCATAGGATACACATCTAAATCACCTACCTCAGTCCCTATTGATAGAGGTTATGCATGAGTCTCCTACAAATCTATGTTCTGGGAAATTCTTCCATATCAAAGAAATTTGTCATCAGAAATCATTGTCTGAGGCAAATGCCACTTCTGTGTCGTCCCCCAAATGCTTGATTATAAAATAAAGTTGAGAGTCAGTCAGAGCAGAGATGCTGCCTGCGGGTGACCAGAAAAATCCTCGGGCTGTCTCATGCCTCCCTCGAAGACCGTCCATCCTTCAGGGGCCCCTGGACCTGCTGGAGCCGGCCTCCTGCAAGCACGGTCCTCCTGCATTCCGCCTCGGACACTCAGGTACCACCCTCTCTCTCTCTCCTGTGGAGTCCCAGCGAGGCACTGAAACGCACCACTTCTCCAATGCGTGTCCCCAAGCGGGACGCAGGCTCCGACGGCAGCCACGCGTCCCAGTGCCCAGAGCGGGGCCCCGACCTGTCACTGGGGCTCGGGGAAAACAAACAGATGAGCCTGGAGCGTGCCTGGGGAGGGCGGGTCTGGCTGAGAATCCCAAAGTGGGCCGGGGCTGCTAGACCCGGCGGGGGTGCTGACTCATCCTGACACTCTTGCGCGCTGTGTGGACGGCTGCACGGGCCACCCGGACCGCTCCTCAAGGGGGCGCTGTGGTTCCGGCCGCTGGGGTGCCGGCGGTGTGCGCCTCCAGGGCTCACCCCAGCCACCCTAGCCTAAGGCTCCGCCCTTCCCTGGCGGCCCCCCAACCCGGGAAGGCCCAGCCTCCTGGGCTCAAGCAGGCCTATCTCCTTAGGCTGCTCCGGCTCCAGAGTCCCCCCCCGCCCCCCGCCCCCGCCAGGCCGAGCTGCGGTGCCGTCAGACCCGCCTCCCGCCCACAGGTGCACCCCCAGCAAACCTCCCAGCCCTGAACCCCACCTCAGACGCTGCTTCCTGGGGAGCCCAACCTCCGACAAGCTCCTTGTGCGCTCAGCACGCGGGCCTAGCAAGAGAGCAGCAGACCTAGGGGGACCAGGACAGAAGACAGGTGACCTTGGTGGGGGGGGGGGCGTCTCACCCAGCCCCGAGAGAGAGGCACAGTAGAAACTTCCCAAAGAAAATGCTGCTTCCGTTCACTTCTGAGGAAGGGAGGGGGAGGATGGGAGGGGCGGACACGAGTGCGTGGATGCAGGGGCACAAAGCCGGAAGGTGAGCGGGGACCGGGTGAGGGAGACACAGGGGGTGTGGACCCAGGGAGGTAGGAGGAGGGGCTATCGCTAAACGACTGAATGTAAGAGGCGTCTGGAAACCCAGGCCCCCACATGCGCTGGAAGGTCAGAGAATGCATCAGGCTGTACATTCCAGTCCCCCCTGAGCCCCTTCCTTGCTGCGGGGGGTTGGGGGTGGGGGGAGGTTGAATCTAGGTGCCTCTGTGTCCTCCTCGCTGCACCGGGCTGTTGGGAGGGTGAGGACACCTGGCCTGGCCGACCTCGGGCTGCAGCCCGACCTGACGGGACCCCCCTCTGAGCCTGCTCTGTGTCACCTGCACTTCCCAAGTTCACCCAACTCGATCGCTCGTCACTTGGCATTTATCACCTAATGAAGGTCTGCAGCCTTTCAGATCCAAGGGCGACCATCTGACCACAGCCCCCTCGCTGCATTTCCATATCCCGGTCAAAGTCACATTATCTCCTCCTGACCAGAGTGCCTGGTGACCCCTCTCTGTTAATGAAATACCATGGCGATTAAAACCTCCATCAGGCTTGATGTTTGAAAGTACCGGCGGCTTTTTACAGAGCACACTTCACAAACCTTCTTCACTCTCCATCGCTTGGGAGAATTGCCTTTCTTGAAACAGGCCGGATTTTTTTTTTTTAAGAAGGGGGGGCAGGCCAAGAGAGTTTTTCAAGTTTCGTTTTGTTAGTTCACTTCATTTCCTGGCTTTTCATGGGAGTTTTCAGGGTAACTGATATTTTTATTCTGAAAGCATTTCCATCTATATCAGACCACTGGCTCGTTTTTAGCTTAATTAAACTTATGAAACGAGGAAGTGGGTAAAAGTTCATCCCAGAGGTACAGGCTTTTGCGATTCCGCATGCTAATTGAGGATATGCGCCCACAAAGGAGGTACACTGCCGGCTGGCTGCCTTGTACCCCGAATCACCTCCCTTGCACAGCCTGGGGGCAGGGGAGGGGGCCGCACTGTCAAATCGACCAGGGAAAACGCTCATATTTGGAACATGCCACTTCACCACTTGCTTTCGTATTCTAGAATGCCCCCCCCCCCGCCATCTTTTTATTTAATACTGCCAACAAATGACCCAGCAATGACTGGAGGAACCTTGAAAACTCCAATCTGGCGTCTCATTTCAATCGACATTCAGAAGTTCCAGAAGGGAGCGGATATTTTTAGAACCACAGCTTTTCATAAAACAAATGTGTGATGCCTTTAGTAACAATGGGTGCTGTTTAGTAGTTACATTGTGCCAGGTGCTATTCAAATATTCTTTCTTTTTCTCAATACAGCCCCTCAAAGCAAGCAGCATCCTTCCGTCCTCTGCTTAGAGAAAGAACTGCGATTCTCAGAGGTTAAGATGCTCAAGGTCACAAGGCAAATAGGTAACAATTAGAACCAGGGTCTACGAGACTCAAGTCCGTGCTCTGTCTGTTGAGGGAGACTTAAAACAGGTACTCGGGACCTGGCTGAGTGAAACTAGTCTCTGGCATAGGAAGAAGAGAGAGGTCTGCATTCCAGCCTACCAAGGTGATATTTTTCTCCCCTTTATTCCACAGTTGAAGTTCTGTTGCTACCAACATTTGCTTCTCCTACCCTTAGGTAAGAGGAAGCTAAGGATCGGGCTCCAGGGCAGCTCAGTCAGTTAAGGGTCTGACTCTTGATTTCGGCTCAGGTTGTGATCTCACGGTTGTGAGACTGAGCCCTGCATCAGGCTCTGTGCTGACAGTGTGGAGCCTGCTTAGGATTCTCTCTCTCTCTCCCTCTCTCTCTCTGCCTGTCCCCAACTCAGGCTCACTCTCACTCTCTCTCAAAAATAAATAAACTAAAAAAAAAAAAAAGAGTGAACTAAGGATCATCTACATTCCCCATTCCACTTTTGACACTACTGAATCGCCTATTCTGTTGATGCTGAACACAGGAGGGGACACATGTGAACGAAAAAGTGAGCAGATCAAACAACCAAATGCACTAGCATGGGTGCTGAATATCACACACCAGATGAGATCACAAATGACACGTACCTGCACACTGGTGACCAAGGTCACCTTGGCTGCCTCATTTCTCCCAGTGAGCCCTGCAAATAAACATGCCAGCATTGCCAGGAAAATGATGGGGGAAGAAAGAAAAATGAGGTTAAACCCTACCAGACATTAAAATAGATTCCAAAGCTACTGTATATTCTTTTCAATTTGTACTTCTGCAGAGATAGACAAGAACAAATGAAATGAAACAGGATAAAGAATAAAACTACATCGAAATGCATATTTTGGGGGCGCCTGGCTGGCTCAGTCGGTTAAGCATCCGACTTCAGCTCAGGTCATGATCTCACAGTTCGTGGGTTTGAGCCCCGCGTCGGGCTCTGTGCTGACAGCTCAGAGCCTGGAGCTGCTTCAGATTCTGTGTCTCCCTCTCTCTCTGACCCTCCCCTGCTCACGCTGTCTCTTTATCTCTCAGAAATAAAAAAAAAAAAATTTAACATTAAAAAAATAAATGAATATTTTGCAGATGGAAGTTTAGTAGGTGATAAAGGTAACATTTCAGATTGGCAAGAAAAATAATGAATTTATAAAATGGTGATGTGCAAGTGGCCAGCAACTGGCAAAAATAAGCAAGCAAACCTACCTCAATTCCTATCAAAAATAAATTCCAGGGGCGCCTGGGTGCCTTAGTCGGTTAAGCGTCCGACTTTCGCTTAGGTCATGATCTCGCGGTTTGTGGGTTTGAGCCCCGCGTCGGGCTCTGTGCTGACTGCCAGCTCAGAGCCTGGAGCCTGTTTCAGAGTCTGTTATCTCCCTCTCTCTCTGACCCTCCCCTGCTCACGCTGTTTCTCTTTCTCTCCTAGAAATAAATAAAACATTAAAAAATTTTTTTAATTAAAAAAAAAATAAATTCCAGGGGCACCTGAGTGGCTCAGTCAGTTAAGCGTCTGACTCTTGATTTGGGCTCAGATCATGATCTCATGGTTTGTGAGTTCAAGCCCTGCCTCAGCCTCCACGTTGAGTATGGGGCCTACTTAGGATTTTCTCTCTCTTTCTCAAAATAAATAAATAAACATTTAAAAATAAATAAATAAATTCCAGAGAAATCAATTAAAATGTAAAAAATAAAAACATGATCACTAGGAAAGTGAGGAAATATAATCTTAGAGGACAGAAAGCCTTTATGAGCATGACACAAAATTGAGAAACCTTAAAGAAAATACTGATAAATCTGACCAGACAGATATTTTAAAAGCATCTAACTGTAGCCAAAAGACAAAACTGGAACAATATTTTATAACTCTTGGCAGATGAAAGACTTGTTTCCTTAATACATAAAGAGCTCTCATAAATCAATAAGAACAAGGTGAACCCAATAGAAAAAATGTCAAAAACATTATCCAGCAATTCAAAAGAAAACGAAGTGGAATTGAACATCACACATAACAAATAACTACCCCACTCAAAATTAAATAAATGCAAATTATGGCAACATGAATTATCTCCCACTTTTGTCTCTAAGAGCAAGCACAGCAATCTTTCCAAAACTGAAATCTGACTATACCTGTCCCCTGTTTCAACTTCTTCAAAGACTTCCCCTTCCTCTTAGGAAAGAATCTGAAGTGGGTCCTGTGAGGTCTGGGCTGAGCCCACCTCTCCTTTCTAACTACCCCCCAACTGGAATCTCTATCAGGACCTCTGCCCCTTGAATAGTCCCTCTGTCTGCAACGTTCTTAATCTCTTCTCCTTTCCTCTTCACCTAATGAGTTTCGACTCATTCTTCAGGTTCGAGCTCAGTTGTCCCTTTTTGAGGGAAGTTTGTTCTGCTCACCCAGCCCATCCCTTAATCGGATCAGTCCTTTCTTTTATCTGCTCTTTGAACCATCATGTGCTTCTTTCATGGTGCCTACTGAAGTGGTAATTTACATTTTTTATGTGATTAATTAATGCTTGTCCACCATCTGAGCCTTAAGCTCCACTGAGAAAGGGTTCTGCCATTTACTTTTTTCCCTCCACTGTATCCCCAGAACTGAACACATGCCTGGTATATAGTAGGTGCTTAATAAATATTTTAAGTGACTGAATCAATGAAAGAATTATTTTTTCCTGTGACCTTGGTAAATATTAAAAAGATACAAAGAGAATCAGGGATTTTCATACACTGCTGTCAAAAAAAAAATTGAGGCCAACTTTTAAAAATATTTTTTAATGTTTATTTGTTTTTGAGGGAGAGAGCGAGCATGAGTGGGGGAGGCACAGAGAGGGAGACACAGAGTCTGAAGCAGGCTCCAGGCTCTGAGCTGTCGGCACAGAGCCCGGCATGGGGCTTGAACTCACAAACTGTGAGATCATGACCTGAGCTGTAGTCAGGCGCCTAACCGACTGCTCCACCCAGGCGCCCCCTGGAGGCCACCTTAAGCTATGTCAGATAGAATGAACTCTGTTAGCTGTACTTGTAGATGTACAGAGAGAGGTGCTGTTTGCAGCATGGTTAGTAACGGCAAAAGCCAAGAAACAACACACGTATTCTTCATCAGAGAACTTAGAAAAACAATGATATATCTGCAGAATGAATAATTTCAGAGACCAGTGCTGATCCTTATGTAGATGTGGGAAGATCGTCAAAGTAGACTCTGACATGTGAAAGCAAGTTGCAGAATAAGCCATGCAATGTGATCCCATGTGTGAGCCTTTGAATGATATATATCCTTCTATTTGCATTGGAAATTTCTGGACAGATAAACAATAAATGATTAATCACAGTAACTTCAAGGGGAGGGGTTAGAGGAAGACAGACTTTTCACCTTAGACCTGTCTGGATGATTTGAATTGAGCCATGAATACGGGTTACATTTTTAATATTACAAACTCGTCCTTTTCAAAAAAGATCATTGTTTAATAAGGAATCTCAAAACAAGTTCATTAGCATCTTGTTACAGAGCCTCCATTTTTTCCAATTATCTTCCTTCCTCGGTTGTCTTAAAATTCAGAGGTTCTTAACCCTGGGCCTTCATTTTCTCTGCTGCCTCTGCCCGTGTCCAATACCATCAGTGACTTTTCAGCACCAATGGGACTTCAGTTTAGAGGTGTGTTTTCATATAGTAAAAAATGCCTTTAAAACCCAAGCAAGTGCCCCAAGGGTACCTATGTAATAAGTGCTCTTTTGTCTGGGTTTTCATACACCGAGGTTCATCTAGATTGCAGTATCTAGGGACGTCACTCCCATGATTTCATATCCCTTCGAATGGGCCACATAAAGAGTCTATCAAGGGGCGCCTGGGGGGCTCAGTCAGTTAAGTGTCTGACTTCAGCTTAGGTCATGATCCCACGGTTCACGGGTTCGAGCCCTGAGTCGGGCTCTGTGCTGACAGCTCGGAGCCTGGAGCCTGCTTTGGATTCTGTGTCTCCCTCTCCTGCCCCTCCCCTACTACACTCTGTCTGTCTGTCTCTCTCTCTCAAAAAATAAATAAACATTAAAAGAAATTTTCTTTAAGTCTATGGAAATAGGACATCTCTATTCCAGGTCTGAGCAGAGCTGGTTTTTCCCAATACCTCTCTTTAGTGCCTTGAATTCATTTTCAGGCTGAGCTGCCAAAAGCTAGTTACTCTAAAAATAAATATATACCTGAAGTAAAACAAATCTGCCCGTAATAACCATATGGAGCCCACCAGCACCGCGTTCGGGAGGAGGAAGGAATTATGTAACGGCACACTGTGGTGCAGTAGAGTTAGTTGCCATGGCTCCATAAATAATAAACCCCCCCAGACACTGCCGTAAGCGAGCTATGAAGGATACTTGATTTCCTCCCGTTCTGTCGGCCGTCTACCATCTGTCGTGCTGATAACACCACTAAAGGGAGCGTTAACGCAAGTAAAAGCCTCCTTCAGGTGGTATCTTTCCCTGCGTGCTCTTCAGATCGTGTACACTGCTGGGGAGTGATGCTGGCTGTTCGAGTTTGAATTACCCCAGGAGCCCCCTCCCATCCCTCTCTTTCCCTCTCCCTCCTCCTCCGGGTCACCTGACCCCTCCCTTCCCCATCCTCCGGATAAGTCCCTCCGTGTGCCATTGCGTTCTGGCCACCTCTGGATGGAGAGGACGCTTCCTGTCCGGCCACAGCAAAGTATGTGCCTGCTGCCTCCACGACCACCCTCTCCTCCGGACCCCCGTCTGGTCCCTAAGGCCCTTTTCTTTCCGAAAGCCACAGGTGCCTTCTGTGGGAGACCCTGTCCCAGAACCTCTCCCTTACCCGGCCAAGCCTTTCTCCTGCTCAAAGAAGAGGTAAGCCCTTCGTGCTGGACAACCCAAGAATGACAGGAAACTGATATAGACTCTGCCTTGGGTTGACTTTTACTAGTTCATTTATTGAGCAGGTGGGTTTTATACACTTACCTTTGTCCCCTGCCCCATAGGCAGTCCATAACGACACGATCCACTCCTCTCAACAGACAAAAGAATTCAACATCCTCTCTGGAGAATTGGGATTCTGAGAAGCAGGGCCATTCACCCCACAAGAGCCCCGTGAAATGTGGCCTGAGAGTTTGGGAGCCCAGGAGGAGAGGGGGAGAAAGATGTCTCTACTAGCCTTTCTTTGCCTACACACTGGAACCACCTATTTCTCTGCGGCTGCAGATCACCGAGAGCTGCAAAGGGGCCAGCACTGTGCTGAGCCCTGTGAAGTCCCGGTCACACCCTCTGAAAACCCAGCATGAGGAACCTTCATCCAGGCCACGTAAAGATCGTAAATAGCACCAACTTCACTATCTGCCTTGACCCCTTTCCCTCAGAAATGTGCAGCTTAGGGCCAAGAGCATAGAATCCAGAACCAGAAAGGCACTGGTCCTCTCTCTGTCACTTGACGGCTAGGCAATCTCAAGGTCCCTTCAACTCTTGAAGACACAGTTTCTTCATCTGGAAACTATATATAAGCATGTCTACATTGTTGGACTGTTATGAAGGTTAAAGAAGATCATGTGTTTAAAGTACATAGCACAGGGGTACCTGGGTGACTCAGTTGGTGACTCAGTTAAAGTACATAGTATAATTGGCACCTGGGTGTCCAACTTCGGCTCAGGTCATGATCTCACGGTCTGAGTTTGGGCCCTGTGTCAGGCTCTGTGCTGACAGCTCAGAGCTGGAGCCTGCTTCAGGTTCTGGCTCCCTCTCCCTCTGCCCCTCCCCTTCTCATGCTCTGACTCTTTCTCTTTCCCTCAAAGTAAATAAACATTAAAAAAATTTTTTTTAAGTACATAGTACAACACCATGCCATCCTTTCCTTCCTGAAAAGTACAACTTACCCTGCCTCCCTTTTCACCTTGGCTGCCAGGGAGCTCAGAGTCAAATGACAAGCAGCAGTGTTCTTCCTCCTTTCTCTCCAAGCTGAGTCTAGGTTGCTTGTTCTTATTCTGCCAGTAAGTCCCACCAGGCTTCTTACCTCTGTTGAGGTTCTCAGCAGTGGTAAGCTTGATAGAGGCCACCCACCAACAACCTGGTGCACAGAAAAGGCAGAATTAGCCAGGAGACACTGCCTGCTGGAGCCACCAGTGTGTCCCAAGAGGGCATCCCATCAGAAGGCTAGAAGACACAGCATGATGGGCCTGGGAGCCCCACGTGGATTTCTCAGTCTACCAGGGGCACAGACAGGCCTGATCAGCACAGAAAGTCACCAAGGGGTTCCTGCTTTGGCCTCCTGTCATGGCGTGGAGAAGGGAGCCAGTGTGGATGGGAGCACCCTCCAGCGATGGTGTGGGGCCCCGGGAGCCTGCATTCCATTGGCAGAGGCAGGGGTGCCAGCCACACCCTGGGAGGGCAAGCTGCCAGCAGGGCCAGGGCACGAAATACACCAAGAGAGTTCACATTTCTAGAATGCCTCCTAGCCCTCAGACCCTGTGCTCTAGGCCACCTGCTTCATGCCTTGGGGAAGCCTGCGATCTCCCCATGATCAGCCACCTCAGCTCATCCTTGGCTGAGCCTCCTTCTCTGCTTCTGGGCAAACGAGATGATGCCAACAGACATTCCTGGTTCTAAGGGGACCAGGAGCTTCCCCTCATTTCCCTATTTGCCTCCAAGGACAACAAATCCTTACAGGACTAATTCGTGTTGCCCTGCTATGAATTTCTTCTGCCTCTTGTGCCCCTGAATTCTGGGACAGTGACTTCTTTCTTCCTGTTAAGGCAGGCCCGGGGCACGAGGGAGCTGGGGAGCGGCTGTGAGGTGCAGGGTGTCATCTCAGCTCCCCCAGTCCCACTGCGTGGCCTCACTGACACCACCTCCTTGCTGCCCTCCCAGCAGTGGTCTCCCAGACTCCACTGCATCCCCTTTGCTGAATCACCCCATCTTCTGCTGGAGCGTGTCTCTCCTTACAGATTAAGCCCAGATAGATTCTCAGCTGCTCTACAGATTTTCAAAATCTGTTCTGATTTCCTTCCTACGTCTCCATTTAAATCCACCACTTGAATCAAATCAGTTCCATTACCCTACTTCACCCTCCCTTAACCACCCACCACAAATACTTAGCAAGCACCCTCTAAAGCTCCCTGCATTGCCCTAAGTCTTGGGGAAACAGAGCCAAATCTGTGGCCCCCAACCCTCAATAAACTCATAGCTAATGATGGAAAGGAAAAACAGCCCGCCTGTGCATCATCTTAATACATGACCCTTGAGAAGCCCCAGGCTCTCATCTGTGAACTGGGTATATGACTTATTCTTACCCTCCTGCATACAAATCCCCCTGATTTCATGAGCAGAATCCTTTGTTTCCATACCTATTCTTAGCCATGTGATTTGATGATGTTGAAACCCTCCAGGGGAGTGTTCCTGAGTCAGTCCCAGAATCCCACACATCTGGTCATCAAGATTGGTTAAGGATGCACACATAAACTAGTCAGAGCCAAGGAGAGGCAAAGACCTTCCTGGGGCTAGTTCTGTAAATCTCCTAGAAGATATCCTCTCTCTTCCACTGGACGATACAACTTGGAACTCTAGCAAGTGTTTTGAAGCTGTGAGATTTCCTGAGTGGCCAGGAGCCTTCAGTATAAACTTGGAATGAAGCCAGTGCTGGAAAGGCAGATCAGGGACAAGAGGAGTACCTGGCCCTGGGAATACCTTTTGAGCCCTAGATCAAGCTTCACCTGAACACAGACTACTTGTGAGCATGTTAGTTACACGAATGAAACGGTGCACTTGGAACCAGACACACTCTAGCTGATGGACTGCCTCACAGAGGTGGGGTGAGAGTTAAGTGAAGAAAAAATGCTCTGAAATGCACAGAAAGTACCCAGCACCTTCTGTATCTTAATGCCTGATGCCTTCTGCAGAGAAATCTGAGGTGTCTCTCTGAACCAGAAGTTTCTGTAACTGCTGCTTCTGAAAGCTCCAGGAGACCACAGCAACCACAAAGTCATAGCCATGGGTGGTCCACACAGCATGTGATCGCTAGGGCTCCCCAGCCCCAGACAGAAAGGAGTGCTTACCCGCAGTGCCAGGAGCTGAGCAACAATCTCAAGAAACCCTCACTGGAAACGGAAAATAATCCGAGGTTGATGATCAGAGCAAAGGAGAAACAGCTGGCAGAGAGATGTCAGCGGGGAAACAAGGCACTCTGGCCTTGAGGGGACATACTTCATGCACACACAGCCCGGGAGGGCCAACGCTCTTGAGGTCTAGCCGTTTCGTGAGTGATCGTCAGAACGCGGGATCCATCTCTCTGACTGCAAGGGGGACCCCATCAGCATCGTCACGTCGTAGTCTGGGTGCATCTCCAAACCAGCGTTGCCGGCACGTGGACACATCTGATTCTGCATCACCTCCCTGGGCTGCCTAGTACCTGCTTCTCTCCCGACCACAAAGGGTCCGAGCCAGCACAGCTGTGAAGACTGCCCCAGTCGCCCATCCTCCTCATTCTAGGGCCTATTGGTTTAGTCCTCCAGGTGCAAAGGAAGCTTTGGAACTCCTCCCAGGCCATACAAGGCAAAGAAGCTGAGGGCGACCTATGGGAGCCAAGAAAGGGCTCACACTCAGCCCTGGCAAATGCGCCCTCTGAGGGTCCCTGTGGACAAGGATCCTCTTCGGAGCCTGCTCAGATGTCCAAGCTGGCCTGGACAGGGAGGGGGTCTCCAAGGCACCCAGGTACAGCCTGGGAACCCTCCCGGGGCTGCTGTACCCCAACACACAGACGCACAGTGGCTACACACACAAGCACAGCTCGTGAGCACAAACCGTCCCAGTTTCTTCATAGTCAAGGTTGCTGGGATAGTCTGCCCTTTTGTGAAAATCATCGACCTCAGTAATAATAAACTCTGAGTTTTGGGGCACCTAGGTAGCTCAGTCGGTTGAGCGTCTGACTTCAGCTCAAGCCATGATCTCGTGGTTCGAGAGTTCGAGTCCCACATGGGACTCTGGGCTGTCAGTGTGAAGCTCCCTTCGGATCCTCTGTTTCCCTCTCCCTCTGCCCCTCCCCTGATTGGGTTTTCTCAAAAATAAATAAACATTTTTTTGAAAAGGAAATTCTGAGTTTTGCTAAGTAATTGGGTTTTATTTTTCTAATGACACTGACAGTTTTGTGCATAGTGTTTCTTAACTCTGGCTGCTAAGAAGTTCAGAGCCAAATCTGTAATGACCTCTAATACCTGCCCAAGACCCTAGGACCAGCATTTGTGTACCAGCCTGGCCCTGGACTTAATACCCTCATTTTGCCATGACTTCAATGTCTTCATCTTTTTATTTTTATCTATTGAATGTCTATACACGCATACACATACATACACAAAGAGACTGCTGCACACTCTTCTTGGGAGAAGGCTGCAGAGAGTGGGGAGAAAGAATATCAAAAGGAGCAAAAATTTTTTGAATGTTTATCTTTGAGTGAGAGAGGGAGACAGAGAAACAGAGCACAGCAGGGGAGGGGCAAAGGGAGAGGAAGACACAGAATCCGAAGCAGGCTCCAGGCTTTGAGCTGTGAGCTGTCAGCACAGAGCCTAATAAGGGGCTCAAACTCACAAACCACAGATCATGACTTGAGCCAAAGTCCGACGCTTAACCAACTGAGCCGACCAGGTGCCCAAAAGGAGCACCTTTTAAATCATGTGTGCTATGATACACTCTTAGTGCAATATTGGAACTAAAGAAAAGAACTAAACCTTCAAAGTCTGGAACGGTATCACCTGACTCCCTGTTCAGAAGTCCCAAACGTCTCAAAAATAACTTTACGTAGTTTGAACAGCCAAAGAGTCACTGCAGAAGTTATTTATAAACATGGGTGATTCTTGATGGAAATTAAACCACACATTTCAAAGAAGTAAGAAAAGATTCAGAGACTAATTCCAAAAGTGCTTGGAAATGAGCAGACAACCAAGAAGTGGAAACCCCATGAATATAGAAAGGACATGCCTATTGACTGTGTAATAATTAGCCACCTTCAGACCAGGGGCTGTGGCATGAAGCAAAACGCTGTGCAGCATAATTTACTTACACCCGAGCCAAGGTCATCCCTGGGTGCACCGTTCACAAGATTTAAACCAGTTCATAAATGGTAGTTAATGGCCCATACCAAGGAGAGCCTCTGCATACCTAATGGCTGTGGTGACATCTGAGAATATGTGTCCATTCAAAGTTAGGTGTACATGGGAATCTGTGATCCAGCACTTGCCAAACAGCTAGAACTATCCAGTCCTTGGCTGTGCCGACCATTTCTGAGCGCCCAGTGCATATAGAGCTGTGCGCCTCTGTTTTTCTTTCTGTACGATGACTCAAGTACCATCGGCTCTACCTCCTTCCGGAGTTGTATTAAACATCAAGGGGTGTTTAGTGTCAGAGGACTAGCCACATGCATGATAATATTGCTGCTCCTTCTGGAAAGACAAACATTCTGCATGTTCCAAGTCTCTCGAAGGTCTTAATTACAGTGTCTGACAGAAGAAACAGGAAGGTCAGAACATTCCTCCCTGGAGGACAGGGTATCCAAAGCGTTGTTTCTGGCCTCAAGGAGTTTATATTCTGCCTGGAGAGATGAAATCATTAATCCCCTATTTTTGCTGTTGAGGAAACTGGGGCATGGTGGTCACATTTGACTTATCCAAAGTCAAATAGCTTGTCAGTGACAGACTCAGGACCAGAATCCTGGGCCCATGGCTATCTGCTTTGTAGCTGTCAATACTCTACTTCCCTCAAAGCTCACCATGTTAGGTGCTCCAAATAGCTACCAACTGCTAGCATGCCCCTTTCCCTCATGACCCCACACTTGTACTCTCAGCAGCCTAGCCTCCCATGCGCTCACCAGCCTGGCGTCTCTCTGCAGCCTGGGCCAGAGGGGCTAAGTGTGAGACCCTGTCCCACCATGACCTTGGACAGCTCTGTTGCTTGAGAGGATTTAGCATACAGACCCTCCACTCAGAAAGAGCTCTGACCTGGTCTAGCCGCTTCTGCTCCCCCTCGGGCAGCATCTTCATACCCACAGCCACCCTCCTTCCTTCATTCTTTCATCATCCTGGTGCCTACAGGGGGTGGACCTTGTTGTTTCCAAGGGAAGAAAGCTCTACAAGGAAAAACTGAAATATAAACTCACAGTTATGGCTGAATAAACATACAGTGTATGGGAGATGCCATTTTCATAAAAGGAAAACAGGATCAGATCAACCTGAACAGTCTGGGAGAAACCCAGAGCTGGGCATCAGAAGACCATTAGGAGCTCACCAAGATACAAGGGAGAGCATTATCACTGATGGAAGGAGGAGTGAGGGCCAAGGTTTGGAAGTGAGGGGAAGAAGCACAGCATTTTGGGGCAATGCACCAATATTACAGCAATAATACCACTGCAAAGCGGGTCCCAAGTGAGAGGCAAGCTCCGTGAGATTTTGGCCATTGAGGAGCCCTCCAATATGGTGTGAAGTGTTGAGCTGGATGTAGTGTGTGTGTGTATAATTGAATATTACTCAGCCATAAAAAAGAATGAAATCTTGCCATTTCCAGTGATATGGATGGACCTAGAAAGTGTCAATGCTCAGACAAATAAGTCAGTCAGAGAAAGACAACCACCATAGTTCTTTGGGGGAAAATCACAAGTCTCCAAGAGCAAGTCAAACCCAAGAGAGATGGTAAATTAAATAATCAGATATTAAGCAAGAGGCTTCCTTTGAATTTAAGCCCACGGAATTTGGTGTTATATGACCAGCCATCTGCTCTGGGGGTTGACATTTCAGGTTTGCATCCTCTTCCCCAGAAAACACAGCTGGACCAAGGTCATGGGGAAGCCTGGAGCTGGGTGAGTATATGTGGCAGGTGATAGGCTGACACAGTGATGGCGGGGGGAGGGGGGCCAGGGGATGAGGGGAAGGAGCCCAGAGGTCATGGCCTGGATGGAATGGAGGTCAAAGCTATTGGATCCGGGCCAGGAACCTTCATGAATAATAAGAGGTGAAGACTGAACTCACAGGAGAGGAGCTCGGGACCCTGAGATGGACATGTAGTGGGTGGACTAGAGAAGGATGGTCAGCATGAATTTGGAGGCCAAGGGGGAAGGAACCCCAGAGCAAGGTGAAGTGGGGTTGCACACCTGGAGGTGAAGGTGAGTGCGGCAGTGCTGGGTGAGTCCAGAAGTGAGGAGCACCCCACAAACAAAAGAGGTGCTCACAGCTGGGCCCTAGAAGGACTGGCCTTCGGGATGGCTGACCTCCTCTTCATGATTTGGCTCCAAGCTCCTTGGCATCAGAAACTGTCCTCTCCATCCTGAAGATATGCCGTTGGCACCCAGCAGGCAGCAGGCTAGAGGGTGCAATATGGATCCCTTTAGCTTCAGGCTCTGAGACTCAAAGACATCTTGGCATAAGGACAGACCACTGTCTCCAAATGACTAGGCTGTGACTTAACCCCCTGCCTGCTTCACCATAAATTTTCCTCACAACCTTAAAAAAGGCTCGGACATGTGGAGATGGAAACATATTAATCCAAGGTCTACACTAATTGGGTCTAATAAACACAGCCTTGGGCTCCCCCCTTACTGCCACTTTCCACTGACCTAGTAATTGCAATTTATGTGACAGGAAAAGTGTGCAGAATCTGAAGGATTTGTTTTGCTGAATTTAAAGAAAACACCCATGGATCATACCAATATGAGAGTGTCATTTTTCCTAATGAGCTACATGGCAAAACAACAACAACAACAACAACTAGGGATAAAAGTCCTTCCCAAAGACATGTCCCACCCAGTCATTACGGTCTCTCAGGCACAGACAGGAGAGGAAGACATGGGACAGACGGGCAGGACATTCACGCTAGCTTCCCTATCAGGTGTCCTTTCCATAGAAAGCGCTGTGCCATGGTCCAGCTGTAGTGGGGAGATAAAGAGTGTTATTTAAAACCAGAGCTGATGGTGGCTGCTTTTGCCTTGTGCAGGCAGCACGATTCAGTTCTATTGCAGGATGATAGGATAGATCTCCTCCTGCTTCCATTTCTGCTGAGCGCAGAGACAAGAGATGTTCAATACCAAATTGCCTACAAGACAGATCACCAAATGCAGAATTTATAAAGGTCAGATGTGCGCCCCATTCACAGCTTGAGAACTCCCTCATCTCCATGAAGACAAAAAGACATCATATCTTTAAGGCTAACTGTGATGTGAATCCCACCTCTCTCCCAAAGAGTGAATGCAGGGGTGGGGAGGGAGGAAAGACTTTATGGCGGGGGGAGGGGGGATACCAGGGCTTTGTGGAGAGATTGGTATGTGGCCTCAACAGCTGGAACATGGGGAGGCCTGGGATCTGACTCCCATGGGGTAAGTCTAGAGTCCAAGGTGGATTAGCAGGATCAGCCCCCCTTCCCAAAGAGCAAAGGATGCATGAGTGCTCCCCAAGGACAGATGTGGGCCCCATGGGAGAGAAAGCCAGCCGGGATGCCTTGAGGCTGTTCAGACCACCTAGAGTGCTGGACCATCTATGCAGCGAGAAGTCGGAGGTTAGACAACATTCCTTGAGTCTGCAGGAGCTGTCTATCTAGAACAGAGAAAGCAAAACCCTGCTCAAAGACATCAGTCAAGAGACCTACTGGGGAAGCTCTAGAGAGTCCTGAAAATCCCAACACAGGTCAGCTCCCTGCATTGGCCAAGACCTAAGGGCAGGAAGCTCCCAGCGGAGCCAGATGGAGTGAGATGGCTCCCCCTCCACCTGCACATCTACCTTCCTGCTTGGGAGTGTCTGAAACAGACTAGAATCTGGAGAGGCAGAGAAACTAAGAAAAAGCCACTTGTTTCCCTTGAAACAGGGCCACACAGGGAGGGAAGAGGATATGCACCTCCACACTGAGCTGCTCGCTCGGACTGGACGTTCTAATTACAGAACTGAGGCATAAGCATCCATATGGCAGTCTGTAACCCTAGACTGGGCAGAGAAGGTGTGGGACCGGCAGAGTTGCACTCAGGGGCAGGGCAAAATTACCACTGCTTCGCCACCTTTGGAGGAGACAAAGACAAAGCTGCAATGGCCAGGCAGCCACGCCTTCCAAGTGCTGGTTACAGTATTAATGGAGGCTAATTTTCTGCTCCCCTTGCAGAGCCCAAGAACAGAGATAGACTCCAAAATCCTTTCTACCCCCTGCCATGGATGCAAAACCATGGCGGAACACAAGGTCCCAGAGAAGTTACATCCCGGGCTCTGTGTGGCTGGGGAGCCTGGCTACCAGGTGCCGGTGGATGTGATGAGAGCGGGAGAGATGTGTGCAACCTGTCTGCTCCGGCAGACACACTCCCTCACTGTGCTCACCGATAATTCCCTGTGCCAGGGCTGGAGCACCAAAGGCAGGGAACTTGGGTCCCTGTAATAGTTCATAGAGTGGAGCTGGACTACCCAACCCCAGAGCCATATAGCTTCCTCTCTTTTTTGAAGCATGGCGCTAGGGCTTACTTTGTTACAGCAGCTTTGCCTTTACCCGATCAGATACAAAGGGAAGCTGTGAAATCTGGAGAAAGAATCTGTTGCCTAGCATATCAGTGAAACACCGGGTCTGTAGAGGAAGGTCCAGAGCTGAGTTTGGGGTAGGGACTACTAAATTGCTCTATACAATGAAGTAGGAGCATTTTCTGGTATTGCCAGAGACACGAGGGGAAACCAAACACAGAAGTCAACTGGGTGTTGAGTGACTGAAAAAGTGGAGGAACAGTTTTTTAAGAAAAAGAAGCCTAGTATCCAGTATTAAATTAACTATTATGTGAAGCTTGGTGTAACCTCCCTCACTACTTCCCCTGAGTTTTCGATAAACATCTACCACACAGAGTGACTTTGTGTGTGTGGTGTGTTTTGCTTATGCTACATTAGGGCCATAAGGAAAGATATAAATTATGGAAGTTTTCAAATACACCTGAAGGAAAACAACCAAGCCCCAGGTAGCCATCATTCAGTGATGAACCCATGGACAATCTTGTTTCATTTCTATCTGCACCCATTTTTTTCCCTCCCTGGGCTATTTTGAAGCAAATCCTTTCTGATAGAGGTACTCAACACTGCTTATGAAGTAGTCTTGGAAAAAGAAATAAAGCTGTAATCCAGTCAACTCTCTCGATAATTTGGTTTCTCTTGGCAAGACTATTTCCTCAATAGTGTCAAAACCTTCCATTGGGAGAATGTAATATCCAACTGCTTCTCATTTTATGATACCAATCCCACTGATGATCATTGCCCACACCATTTCACAGAGGTTGCAAAACCATGGTATTTTAATTTGATTGGTCCTTCTGCATCTATTAGCTTCTATAAAGAGAAACTTCTTGTCAATGACTTGATTACCCTGAGGCTCGGTTAGCATGGTAAAAGCAGGATAAATATTGTTACGTTCCCTTTATTTGCCAACTTTTTAAATAATGAATAGTTTTTCTAGAATCCAAAGGTTACAAATGAGGTATTTTTATTATTATTATCATGATCCCTATGTACTCCTGTATTTAAACATATTTACTGTGTTCAATATAGTAGTTATTATTTTATTGATGGTGAAATTGCCCTACATTTAACCGGTAGGAGCCCTTTTGACACAACCCAGTAGTCTTGGAGAGTTTGTTTGCATGGAAAGGAATAAATAAGATAGAGCTGTTTCACACGTTTGGGTCAAGGTCAGGGCAGAAATAATGGAACACTTGCAAAAAGCCCAGCAGAAAACGCTGTTTCAACATAGCCAGAATCCTAGCCGGGAGTAACTAAAACAAGTGTAAACAGGAATTCACGAAAACCTTGGTGAAGGCATTAGACTTCCCAGGGGACATGAGATGGAAGATGGGGCCAATCTTAGCTAGATAATACAGGGAGACGTGCCCACTGCCAACATCGGGCTCATGCCGCATGCCTGTGGCAACGGCGATATTTTCCTTCCAAGCTTTGGCCATCCTCTTATCTATGCCTTTACCCTCTTGGGATGTGCTCTGGTATCTCAAACTCAAGTGCTCACCACCTCCAACTCTTTGTCTAACATCCTTTCCAGAAGGCATCCAGTCGTTCTCAGTGAGATATATACCTGTTCATACTAATCTGCTTCACATTCTTGTTTAAGTAACAAGTGTGCCCTGACAACTCTGCTAAGTGGCCAAAACAAAAAGTAACCCTTCAAGTACACAAGATTTTCAAAGCAGCCTGGCAAAGTGGTGACGCTGAGAATCATTCCTCCCGGATTCTAGTCCAAGGCTGCCAATAATTAGCCATGTATTCCGGAAAAGCACTTTCTGTCTTTGGGCCTGCAGCCCTGCCTATCTAAGGGGACAAGAGTCGCGGTCAAAGGTACTTTTCATTGGGACATTGTGTGATGTAGATGAAGAGACTCTGAGAGGCAAAAAGCATCATGTAAGTAGATGTACAGTAAAACCTTGGACCGCAGGTAACTTGTTCCGTGAGTGTTCCGTAAGACGAGTAAACATTTCTAGTATATTTCAACTTGATAAACGAGCCATGTCTTGCAATATGACTAGTACGTGATGCAGAACGTCACATGATCACAACTGAGCCAATGGTTCTCGAAATTTGCTTTGATATACAAGTGCTTTGGATTGCAAAGCGTGTTTCCAGAACGAATTATGCTTGCAAACCAAGGTTTTCCGTATTTAACTACACAACATCATTTAGTGTTTTTTTCAAGATGCATTATTAGAGAATTTATAGAGGATTCTTTGGGTAATGCGGGGGCTATTTATTGGATATACATCCTGCAGACCACCAGCAAGGAATTTTTGAATCTAAATTGAAGCACTTCATAACCACAGTACCTGGCTGATTAACATACAAAAGTCCTTTAAGATGCAGGCTTGCTCAATGGACACACTGCAGAATCACTTACTCAGGGACTGTTTTGATTAAATAACCATTTTCTTCCCACTTAGATCTTCCTGTTAAAACTTCAGTGCTTTGAGTTTCTCTTGTCTTCAGGGACCCAAACACAAAAGTGAGCACATTTCTTCATAAAGGAATTGGTAGCAAATGACCATAGGTTAGCCCCATTCCCTAGGCTTCCCTACAGACTACTCCACAAATCATCTAAAAATACGTTTTGTGCTCCAGGCAGGTTCTCAGCCTTAGATGCTCTAAAGATCCAGAAGAAAAATGTCTGACCTCCAAGAGCTTACAACCCAGTTGGGGGTAGAAGATAAATAAATGCATAGGCCACGGCAACAAACAAAACAAGATGGGTTAGACTGAAATCCTAAACTACCTGAGACTGATGGTGAGTGCTTCCAGGCATTCAGAGAAGGGAGCAGGCAGAGAGGGCCTTAGCACGGAGGGGAGTCCCTGGAGAAGTGAATAAAAGCCAGGAACCTTTTTATCTTTTTCCCAAGACAGAAACACCTATTTTTATGTAATCATCTATGATCAGGTAGAAAACACCAATACTAAGAACATGAAAGTTTCCCCCCAAAATCTCACATCCAAGAGATAAGCACGATTTGTAGGTCAGCATTGGTACATAGTCCGTGGTATACTCTGTTGGCTGTCTACCCAACTCTTTTCCCTCTGCCTGCTGTCATGCATGCGTGTGTGTGTGTGTGTGTGTGTGTGCGTGTGTTAAAAATTATGTAAGATGAGATCTATCCTCTTAACAAAATTTTAGGTGTACACTGCAGTACTGTTAACTCTAAACACAATCTTGTACAGTAGATCTCTAGAACTATACTGTCTTGTGTGACTGAAACTTGATACCCATTGAACAATAGGCCCCCTTTCCCACTCCTTGACTCCAGCCCCTGGAATCACCATTCTACTTTCTGCTTTGATAGCTACCAAATGCAAGAGGAATCATAGAATATTTACCCTGTTGTAACTATCTTCACTTAGCATAAAGTCTTCAAGTTTCACCGGTATCATAGCAAATGACAATATTTCCTTCTTTTTGTGGATGAATAATATTCACTTGTATGCATATGCTACCTTTGGTTCATCCACTCATCCACCATTCAACATTTAGGTTGTTTCTACCTCTTGTCCATTGTGAGCGATGATACAATCAACACATATGGGAGTGCAGAAATCGCTTTGAGATACTGATTCAATTATTTGGGATAAATATGCAAAAATGGGATTGCTAGATCATATGGAAATTCTACTTTCCATATTCTCCACAGCAAGTGCATTGTTTCACATCCCCACCAACAGTAACAAGGCTTCCAATTTTTCCACGTCCTCACCAACACTTGTTAATTTTTTTTATAATGACTACCCTAACAGGTATAACATGACATCTCATTGTGTTTTTAATTTGCATTTCCCTGATGCTTGAGTAATGTTAAGCACCTTTTCATATACCTATTGGTCAGCTATATATCTTCTTTGGAGAAATATCTCTTCAGAGCCTTTGCCCATTTTTAACTGGATTGTTTGGGGGTTTTTTGTTGTTGAGTTGTAAGAATTCCTTAAAACTTGGAGATTAACTCCTTAGCAGATGTACAGTTTGCCAATATCTTCTCCCGTTCCATAGGTTGCCTTTTTATTCTGTTGATTGTTTCTTTGCTGGGAAGAATTTTTTTTTTTTTATATAGTCCCACTTGTCTCACCTTTTGCTTTTGTTGCTTGGGCTTCTGGTGTCATGTCCAAGAAATCATTGCCAAGGCCAATATTATGAAACTTTTCCCCTGTTTTCAGAAATTATAGGAGTATTATAGTTTCAAGTTATATATTGAAGTTTTAATCCATTTTGAGTTGATTTTTGTATATGATGTAAGTAGCCAGTTCCATGCTTTTGCATGTGAATATCCAGTTTTCCCATCATGACTTGTTGAAGTAATTACTCTTTCCCATTTGGGCATTCTTCTTCAAGATGGAATCTTATTTAATGTAATATATGGAAGTAACATCAATCATCTTTGCCATATTCTATTGATTAGAAGTAAATCAGAGGTCCCACTCATATTCAAGGGGAGGAGATTATACAGAATGGGAACACCAAGAGGCAGGAATCACTGGGAACCACCCTAGAATCTGTCCTTCATTGAGGCTTCAGTGCTCCTTTCTCAATAATCAATAGAACTAGGGGCACCAGGGTGGCTTAGTTGGTTAAGCGTCCAACTTCACCTCAGGTCATGATCTTGCAGTTCATGAGTTCAAGCCCCACATCAGGCTCTGTGCACACAGCTCAGAAGCTGGAGCCTGTGTCAGATTCTGTATCTCCCTCTCTCTCTGTCCTTCTCTGCTCACACTTTGTCTGTCTCAAAAATAAATAAACATTTTTTTAAATTTTTTTTTATGTTTTATTTATTTCTAGGAGAGAGAGAGGGATAGCGTGAGCGGGGGGGGGGGGGTTCAGAGAGAGAGGGAGTGACAGACTCTGAAACAGGCTCCAGGCTCTCAGCTGGCAGTCAGCACAGAGCCTGACGCGGGGCTCGAACCCACGAACCGCGAGATCATGACCTAAGCGAAAGTCAGACACTTAGCCGACTAAGCCACCCAGGCGCCCAAAAATAAATAAACATTTTTAAAAATAGTCTAAAATTTAAAAAAATAGTCTAAAAAAGAAAACTATCATGATCAAATCAATTGATGCAGAAAAGCACCAGACAAAATTGAGTATTCATTCATGACAAAAAGTTTCCATGTATTAGGAATAGAAGAGATCTCCTAAGTCTAAAAAAAGATATCTACAAAAACCTATAACTGACATCATACATAATGGTGACAGACTAAATATTTTCACCCTAAAACTGGGAACAAGGCAAGAATGTGTACTCTCTCCACTCTTATTAAAAATTATAGGGGCACCTGGGTGGCTCAGTCAGTTGAGTGTCTGGCTTCAGCTCAGGTCATGATCTCGCAGTCTGTGAGTTTGAGCCCCGCATCGGGCTCTATGTTGACAGCTCAGAGCCTGGTACCTGCTTCAGATTCTGTGTCTTCCTCTCTCTCTGCCCCTCACCTGCTCATGCTCTATCTCTCTGTCTCTCAAAAATGAATAAGTATTTAAAAAATTTTTTAAATATATATAAATAAAAAATAACTAAACATTTAAAAAAATGTACTGGAAACCCTAGCCAGAACGTTAACAAGGAGTGGAGGGGAAGTATATATATTAAAAAGAAAGAAAGAAAGCTATTCATATTCACAGACAACATAATTATCTACATAGAAAATTTCAAAGAACAAAAGCCAAAAAAAAGACTAAGACCTATAAATGACATTAATAAGTGAGTGAACATCAGGCTGGAGATCTTCAGTGAGTTTTGCAAAGTCACAGGGTATAAGGTCAACATTTAAAAAATTAATTATATTCTTTGGAAACAAATAATAAAAAATAACACCATTTACAATAACTCCAAGAAAATTAAATACTTAAGTATATCTTTAACAAAACTTTATAGCATCTGTATGTTGAAAATTACAAACTGTTGATGAAGGAAACTGAAGAGGACCTAAATAAATGGAGAGGTATATTATATTCATGGATTGGAAGACCCAACATAGTAAAGATGTCAATTCTTCCCAAATTATTATAATGCAATTTCTACCAAAATCCAAGCCTGATTTTTCATAGATACAGACAAGACCACTATACAATGTATATGAAAAGGCAAAGAAATTAAAATAGCCAAAACGATTTTGAAAAAGAAGAATAAAGTCATGAGAGTCAAACTCCTTTATTTTAAGACTTACCATAAAGGTCCAGTAATCAAGATAGTGTGATATTGGTGAAGGAATAGACAGATGGGTCAACGGAATATAATTGATAGTCCAGAAATAGAGTCACACAAATATGGTAAATTGATTTTTGACAAAGATTCAAAGAAAATTTATTGGAGAAAAAATAGTTTTTTTAACAAATAATGTTGGAACAATTGGACATTTATAAGGAAGAAAGAAAGAAAGAAAGAAAGAAAGAAAGAAAGAAAGAAAGGGAGAGAGGAAGGAAGGAACAAACTTGACCTAAACTCAACATCCAACATAAAAATTAACTCAAAATGGATCATAAATATAAAATTAAACTTATAAAAGAAAAATTAGGAGGGTGCTTGAGTGGCTCACTTGATTTCAGATCAGGTCATGATCTCACGGTTTGTGGGATTAAGCCCCATGTCAGGCTTTGCACTGACAGTGTGGAGCCTGCTTGGGATTCTCTGCTCATACACGTTCTCTTTCTCCCTCCACTGCTCCCTCAAAATAAATAAATAAACTTTAAAAAAGAAAAAATAAGAGAAAACCATCATGATCGCAGATTAGGCAAAGAATTTGTAAACATGACACCGAAAGCACAGTTTATAAAAAATATATTAATAAATAGGACTTCATCAAAATTAAGAATTTCCATAATTAATTTTTTACTTTTTAAATTTTATTCCAGTATAGTTAACTTCCAGTTATATCAGTTTCAGGTGTACAATATAGTGACTTAATAATTCCATGCATCCCAGTGCTCATCACAAGAAGTGCACTCTTAATCCCTCCACCTATTTCACCCAACCCCCACCCACCTATCTTCTGGTAAGCATCAGTTTAAAAACTTTTATAATTTAAAAGACACTGTTAGGAGAATGAAAAGCTAAACCAAAAACTGGGAAAAAATATTTGCTAAGTATATATCTAATAAAGGCGTTGTATCCAGAATAGATAAGAACTCTCCAAACTGAATAATAAGATAATAAACCATCCAAAAATGAGGAAAAGATATAAACAGACACATTACCAACAATGTACCTATGTCAGATAAGCACATGAGAAGATGCCCAATAGCATTCGTCATTAGAGAAATGTAAATTAAAGCCACAATGAGATACCATTACACACGTACTAGAATGGCGAATTGGTGGTGGTGGTGGTGGTGGTGGTGGTGCTGTACTGACAGTACCTAGGGCTGACAAGGATGCAGCGCAACTGAAACTCTCATACACAGGATGGGAAAGCAAAATGTAATACTTTGGGAAACGGTGTGACAGTTTCTTATAAAGTTAAATATATACTTGTCACATGAACCAGGAACCCCACTTCTCTAGGTTTGCCCAAGTGAAATGAAAACCTACATTCACACAAAATCCTGTACACAAGGGTTTATTGCGCCTTCTCCCCAGCTGCCAAAAATGAAAACCGACCCCAAGGCCCCTCAGCTGGTGAGGGGATAAACAAACTGCTACAACCCCACGGTGGATATTACACGGCAATAATAAAGGAGCAAACTACTGATACACACAACAATGTGGCCAAATGGCAACTGCATTGTGCTACGTGAAAGAAGGCAGGCTCAAAGGTTTAACACCTATAATGTCATTTATGTTACATTTTGCCAAGACAAAACCACAGGGACACCAAATCGATTAGTGTTTGTCAGGAGCTGGGATGTGGAGGCATCTGGGGGGGATGTGGGATCATTCCACCTCCTGAGTGTGGTCACACAACTATATACTTATTATCAAAATTGTCAGAAAGATGCCCTAAAAGGGGTGAATTTTATTTTAGTTTTAAAATGGGAAAATACACACATCTGTGGGGAAAAGAGAAGAGGGGGCACTGGAGGTTGTGGCACTGTGTATCAATTCCTTTTCTGTCCCTTTACCGCATGCACTGAGCCCCTACTCTGCCCCAGGGCAGGGAAGGGGTGGAGGCCGAACTTCTCCCAGCTGCATCATTAGCACCAAAGATGGCACCTCCTGGTGGACCATAAGCACCTGAGCCTCCCAAAGCTGGGCATCCATGTAGTCCTCCTGGCCTGAAACAATTGGGCTTCATCGCTCAGCTTTCAAGAATGTGTTTGCTCACAACCCACCAGGAGACCAAAACGACAGCCCTCCAAAGCAATTTTATCTTCAGCTTTCAGAACCACTTTGCAATCCCTTTATAGAGCCAGCGAGAGGCTTAGAATGCATACAGTCTCAGTAATGGAAAAGCGGAGTGGGTGAGGCCAAATCCCTGAGATTCCTCGCCGAGGATTACTGTGGGTCAGGTCCACCTTCCCGCTCTCAACAAAAACATCGTAAGTATATCAGGCAGCGCTAGAAAGTAGATCTGGGTTTTCTCTAGCATGGAGTAATGTCCACCCAGGGATCTTCCTGTCACAGTGTGTCAAGCAAATTCGTTTGTCAAGCAAATTAAAAGTAGCTGCTAAAAATGTGACCCTGAGCTACTATATATTCTTGTTACTCTGATCAATCCCACTTGCATCCCCAAATCTGCTCAGGGCAGCTACCTTCGCCATGGTTCCCCAGTGCCAAGAACATGCCCCAGCATATGCTAGGCCGCTAATAAACAGATGTTGAATCAACAAATGGATGAATTAACAAAAATAAAGCCATTCCAAATTTATTTCTTAAAAGATACACCTGCTGAAGAAAAGAATGGATTTGTCGAATGCATCTCCCCAATGTAGTTGTATCTGAGGAGACAGAGAGAAAGATAAATTCTTCTAATAGAACAAGGTACATCCTTTAATGGTTTACTTGGGTCAGAAGCATTCTACAGGCGTGCATACCTCTAGGGATCAGGAAGTCCTCTAAAAGCTCTGATACACACAAGGTAATTTATGTGACTCCAATGTGTAGGCTCTGATGTCTAGCAGGAGTGAATGAAAGTCCTAAGTCCACAGTCTGTGAGGTTGAAAGTTTTCACCAAGATTTTGCAGATCCTGAGGGGCTTACACGGAATTGGCCATTGCTCCTTCTAGACTTTCTTCCACTCGTGCCTTCACTATTCAGCACCACAGCAGCCTGGCCAGGCTGAACCTGACCCTTTTCTCTCTCTCACACACACACACACACACACACACGCACACACACACAGCACAAAAACTTCCATACGAAACCTCGGTGGGTGCCTCAAAGTTCAGTGAAGCCTGAGGGAAGGGGTCCAGGGAGCCGACTCTCACAGCAAACCACACTATAAACTCAAATTGCACATCAGACATTCCTGTCCCCCCTCAATGACGCCATCCCCAAGGATGCCTCCCCTGACAGTTCCCACTTGCAGGGAACTCAGGGTTTCATTCCCTCCACCTTCTGCCTCCCTGTTCTCTCTTCCTTTCTCAAGGGACACAAAACAAATCTTTCTCATCACTCCACTCATAGCAGCTCAGAATCCTTTTGTGCAGCTTGGGATCCCTGAATCGCCCTTCAGGGTCTCACCTTCTTCCTTTGGTGGTTTTGCAGTCTTTCTGCAAAATAGTTTGTCCCCAAGAGGGACAGAGGGTCAGATGATAAACTAACTCCTAGCAGGACAAGAGCCGGGAAGATGCTCTGGCCTGGGTCTGTCACCACCCACACCCCCAAAGGAAAGAACACAAGTCCAAGGCAGCACCTTCCTGGCCTCACCTCACTTCGTGTGTCCAAGCAGTTGGACCAGATCCTTCAGCACCCTGCTCACTCCCTAGTGCAGGACTCAGTAAACAATTGACATACACCTTGAATGCACATGTCCCTTCTCTCTGACCACAAATGCCCTCCACCTCCCGCCTGAGGGTCCCAGAGCCCTCCCCCTCTCCCAGCCTGTTGGGACCCCAAACTTCACGTGTCACCCCCTTGAATTGTGTGCTGCCCCTCTGACCTTCCGGGACCTCTCTGTTCTCTCCTTGGGGCTCTGGTAGCAGAGTTGAAAGTTAGACTGCTTTAGAACTACAAGGGACTTCCATGGGGGCTGAACAGAGAATCCCGTCTATTGCTGGGTGACGGGACATAACGGGAGCCCCTGCAGAGTTAGAGAATAGCGGGGTGGCCCATGAGGCCAGGACCGTCGTGCAGTGGGCCGTCGCAGGACATAGGTGCAACTTAGCGGCACTTTATTTCTATTTGTCAGAAAAGTCATCCTAGTAGACTTTGTGAGATTAAGATGCTTGACTGCCACCTGCTGGAAATGTGCAATAAATGTCCACACCTTGCAAGTGAACCGCACCTCCTTAGGCATGGAGCTCCTGTGCAGTGGACATCCTGCACAACAGTATAATGATCCATCCTTATCCCAAAGGACAGGCTCTAGTGACAGGCATGGCTGACACCAGAAAGGTATTAACATTGGCACAGCAAAGCCCTATGTCCTTCACCATGTGCTCAGACCCCTGCTGAGTCCAAGAATAATTAAATGGGGGAGGAGACAGGGATGTCTTCATTATATGCTCAACCTTTGAAAAAAACAACAATGTCCTAGAAAAATTAATCTTACGTAGGTTGAGATCATAAAACTGCAAGGGAACTGTACCCTGGAGAGAAATCGAACCTGAGTCCATGTACTAACTGTGGCTTTTATTTTCTGTAGTCTAATGCTTTGAGGTCTGGAGCCAGGCCAAGTCTGGGGGGACTGCTTCTCCTGGGAACGGCCAATTCCTTGAGCTAATATTACCTGCCTGTGAGTGCAATTTACAAATACAAGACATCCAATCCATAGCCCTCACCCATCACCTCCTTCCAGAAGATTCTCACAGAGCTCTCACACTCTGGACCACTATCCTCCTACCCATAACATCCCCTGGACCAGGCACCAGACAGCCAGGGCCACCCTCATTGAGATTATTTAAAGGAGCCATTGTAAACCTGCGGACTCTGGCTCGTGCATTCCTCAGAAATCACAGTCAAGGCTTGCACCTCACACCCCTGATTTCCCTTGCTCCCCCTGCCTCTCGGCCAACCCTGTGCTTCCCCCTGTAGTCCCGTGGGTGCAGAAAGTCCCCTCCTCTTGGGAACTAGGAGAAACAAACTATCTCTTCCATGACAGTCGTCTTCTGATCTCTTGGACGTATCTCAAAATTTCTCTTAATACACCATATTTTCAAACAGCCTGTAATCAACATATGAAGCGGATGCCTGTTTTCAAAATGAACTTATGTGGAATTCAACTATCCTGGCCCTGGCTCCCCTTCAGATCCTAGTAGGTCCCTGCCACCTGTCCCCCTGGACCCGCTCGACTCCTGAATTGTCTGAAGGCTGCACTCCCACCCCATGCCTGCTTTTATCTCTTTCCTGGGATTAGCTACACTATCTGCCTGGTTTGCATTGGACAAATGGTTGAAACTAAATCTCTTTTTAAGTTTATTTATTTATTTTGAGAGAGAGAGAGATCACGTGCGTGCACATGCATGTGAACAGGGGAGGGGCAGAGAGAGAGAGGGAGAGACAAGCCCAAGCAGGCTCCGTGCTGTTGGTGATGAGCCTGACGCGGGCTCGATCTCATGAGTCGTGGGATCATGACCTGAGCTGAGATCAAGAGTTGGATGCTTAACCAACTGAGCCAGCCAGGTGCCCCAAAACTAAATCTCTTATTTTAAAAAGATATTTTCTCACACTCTAGCTGAGTCCCTCCTTTGGGGGTGGGTGGGGGCAGTGAAACATACCCAGAGCTCCCCGTTCAGGATCTGGAATTTACCACTGCCCCACATTCAGGACCATGTGGTCTCGGGCAAGTTAGGGAGAGAATATGGGAATTAAGAACAAGAACTCAAGAGCCAGCCTGTCTGGGCATAAATCCTAGACCTTACCAATAGGTCTTACCCTCCCTGCATCTCAGTTTCCTCACCTGTAAGATGGGGGTAATAATAATAAACCCCGCTTTGTGGGGTTAAATAGGTAAATCTACATGCAGTATTAAAACAGTACCTGGCAGTAAGCGCTAGCCGTGATTAGCCAGCCTTTTAAAGAGTATGTGCCCCAACTGTAACGCAGACAAAAAAACAGAACTGTTCGTTGTGGTGATGTAGAGGACAAAATGTCACATAAGTGCATAGCCCAAGAACTACTAGCTATTGTCCCTATTACCGTAGCCCATGCAAATCCCACCCCCCCCCCCTGCAGGGACCAGCCCAAGCCCATCCCTGAAGGCCTCTGGCTGCTCCAAACCCTCTGGTCTCTCTCTTTCTGAACAACCATGAACATTTCCTCTTGGTCCCTGACTCCTCCATGGGTGCCCCCGTCCCTTTAGCTAAGTTCCCCCAAAGGCCATCAGTGAGCTGTGCACCTTCCTGAAGCTAAGGCAGGGACTCGCTGCTTTCTAACTCCTGAGAGCACGAATTACCACCCAGCAGCCGAAAATGGAGGCTCTTTGATCCTTTCCTGAGGAGTAAATATTGGGTCTTGGCTTTCACCTACCACTAGTGGGAATATGGGACACAAGGGAAACAAAGATGTCCTGCACTTAGGTCACAGGGCTGGCACACTGGTACTGAGGGCATCACAGACTGCTGACCATGAGAATACCCCACAGCATGGTCATTGGGTGTGGCTGATGCACTATTTCCTTAAACTAGACACTTTCTAGTTGCCACAGTCCCTACTCTTCCCTAATACCTTAAGTCACTCAAGCAAGTTACCTATCCAGCCACCACAGCCTCAGAGTTTATAATCCCTGCCAGTTGCTTCAAGTTCAAGAAAACAATGGCCTTATATTCTGGCAATCTGGCTTTTCACCATGCATTCCTAAATGTATTTTTTCACTAAAGTTTCTGTTTCCCCCGGGAGCTCCAGTAACGGTTCCAAGGGAACTCACAAGAAGACTTGAGGGGCTGCCCTCTTTGGATCCTGATTTTCAGGTAGACAGAGTGGCCATTTGGTACTCAGTCACCTTGAAATGTGACAAAAGGAGGAGCCCCCACCGCAGGGTCCTTGTACCTCCTCCAGGTGGGTCCCAGCTCTAGAGTCGCCAGCTTTCTCAGAGCCTAAAGCCTGGGGGAGCAGAGAGCCTCGGTGCTGGCTCAGATCCCAGAGGGGATGTGGAACCCGGGATCACAAAGGCATTAGCATTCATCTAATGTAATCACCACAGATTGTATCCACAGGGAGTGACTGGATGGAGTTAAGAAGCTTCGGGATAAGTGGATACATTTCTGATTAGAATTTCTCAGCCTTTAGCTACTGAGTGTAATGAAAGCCATCACCAGGAGGGAAAATAAAGGAAGGGAGGGAGGGAGAGATGAGAATGTCAGGCAGGCAGGCAATAGGTTAGTCCCACCCCATCTCTAATGGAAGGAGCTCAGGGTCCATCCATAATTCATTTCCGCTGGGCTCCTACAACCTCATACCCCTCTCCCCAAGGACTGGCTGCAGCACAATCCCCTGGGGATCTCTGCTTTTAGCACACGTTCCCCCGGCCCTTGCCTCATATCTACTCAGCACATTGTCTGAGGCCAGGGACCCACAAGCTATATTTCTCTCACTCTCCCTTTGGGTGATTCAAATGGCACAGCCAGGTTCCAGAAGCCCTGCACCAGGGAAAGACACAGGATAATAACGAAGATGGCCATTTGGCATCTTTCCCTGACGTTTTAAAAAGAGATTTGTATGTTTTGTCACCCGTATCACTACAGGAGCCCCAACATTGCAGTATCCATCTATCTATACTCCATTCGTTGATCTCCTGTTTTGTGCCCTGCCTTCTACTCTGCACAGAAGTAGGAAGAAGATGGAGCTGCTGTCCAAGAACTCACAGTGTACTGGGGAACAAAAGAGAATTTGAGTGCGATGGGCTCATATGACAGGTGCCATTAGAGTGTCAAGGGGGAGGGCGGCTTAGACAACGGGTGGAACCAGAGAAGTCTTCCTGGAGGAAGTGATATTGAGATGTTCTCCAGAGGGTGCTGGATGGGAAGGGGAGGGGACATCACTGGAGAATCAAATAGCCCCATGCTGTGGCATAGACAGCTAGTGGACCGCCAAATCCATTCTGTTCTCCCAGGTGCCTCCATGTTGCTGGCCATATATCTGCACAGGTGAGCACACTTCCCAGTCTCTCTCTGGCTTGAGTTCAGGTGGAAGGATGTGAACAGGCGCAATCTGTGCAATCATCTCCAAATTAAAATACCAGCCCCTAGCACCTAGGGGGTTCCGTGGGTTGAGCACCTGACTTTGGCTCAAGTCATGATCTCCCAGTTGACAAGTTTGAGCCCCACATCAGGCTCTGTGCTGACGGCTCAGAGCCTGGAGCCTGCTTCAGATTCTGTGTCTCCCTCTCTCTCTTCCCCTCCCCTGCTCGTGCTCTGTCTCTTTCTGTCTCAAAAATAAATATAAACATTTTTTAAAATTTCTTAAATACCAGCCCCTTTCCTGGAAGGGTTTAACTAAAGAAATGATACGATTCATTTGGGGTTTTCGAAAGTTCCCTTTGGCAGCCGATGTGGGGGGGTGAATTGTCAGAAGGAGAGATGGAGGAGCCAGGAAAATTTGCAAGAAGTTTCCTCCCACTCTCCGGACAAAAGGCGTACTCCACTCGTGGAAGAAGGGAATGGAACAGTGGGGCAGCTGGCATGCAGGAGGCAAAATGAGAGAGCCCGAATGCCAGGGTGAGAGGGAAGAGGAGTACAAATCTGACTTGGGTGAATGATCTCAGATCTGAAAAGAACAACTTCCTAGCTTACGCTCCCTCCACCGTTCCATCCTCTCGTGCACAGGCTCGGCCCCACAAGACATGGCAGCCAGCACTGCTCTCCTGCTGAGGTTGGAGGCGGGAACCGACCTGAACATCCCTCAGGAGACGGTCGTGAGTTCACCAAGGGAATCTCACCGGGCACATCCGATCCTCTGAGGTCACACAGAGGCCCAAAAAGTTTACCTCCAGGTCCCTCAAGGGCATAGGGGAAGGCACGGAATATCTCCAAGCAACCATCTCTAAGCCAATGGGATCATATGAGAAAATGCGGAATTTCTTTCCAAAACGGTGAGTCCAAAAAGCACGTTTGACCAGCACAGAGAGCAAAGCTTTCGAAGAGAACAAGACAGCCCTGCACACACTTCATGTGTTCATCTTCATCCATCTCCTGACACCTCCGCCGGAAGAATTTCTCTCAACTGGAAATAAATAACTCAGGGATCAGGGATCTAATCGGAGCTCTTGATCCAGAGTGTGACCTTCCACTTTTCTCTATTTATTTTCGAGATTAATCAGAATCTTTACTGGGCTCGTGTCAATAAGCAACAGGCTTTTCCAATATATACCACCTGCACATCCAATATATCCACGAAAATAAAAATATATCCACAGGGATTAGTAGCCATGAATCACCAGGAGCCAAGGCAAAGTGCTGTAGGCTGTAATAGCCCCAACCATCTATCTCTCCAGAATGGAAGAGCGGTCAGCCCAACCAGCCTCCGCTCCTGAAAAGGAAATGTTATCTACCCAGCCATATTTTTGACAAATCATTGGCCTGAAGAATAGCTGTGTTTTGATGGCTATGTCATGCATAAAACCAGGTCTTGAATGTGGAATTTAAGAAACAAAACAAATACACAAACAAAGGGGAAAAAAGACAAACAAAAAAGAGACTGGTAAAGACAGAACAAACTGGTAGTTGCTGGAGAGGAGGTGGGGTGCAAGATGGGTGAAGCAGGTGAAGGGGATTACGAGTGCACTCAATCTTGACGAGCACTGAGAAATGTATAGAGCTGTTGGATCACTATATTGTGCACCTGCAGCTAATATAGCATGGTATGTTAATTATATGTGAATAAAATAATTAATTGATTTTTAAATACATCTCAAGGCAGATACACAAGGCACCTGGGATAAAGAAGAAAAAGAAAGAAAGGAAGACAAGCTGAGAGGAAGGGGGAAGAAAGGAAAGTTGAGAAGGAAATACCAGCAGAGCACATTTGCTCTTCTCCATGGTGTGGTTGGGAAATCCCTGGACCTCATGCAGGGTGACCAGGCTTCCTGCCCTGTGCCCTCCTCCTCAGGGCACTGAGCGACCTGATTGCCTCCTCGAGGGATTTCATTTCTTCAGCTGTATTGTGGCGGACAGGGAAGGCAATTGTGGGTAAGCCCAACACTCTGATGGATGAGGCTTTGCAAATCAATAAGGAAAGGACAGATCGTTCAATACACAGTGTTAGAAGAACTGATCATTTAAATGGAAAACAGTAGAATCAGATTCCTGTCTCAAACTGCACAGAATTAAACCCAGAAGAACCGAAGACCGAAATGTGAAAAGCAAAAATTTAAACTTGTAGAAAAAAAATATATATATATTGGGTATCTTTTAACTCCTAAGTAGGGCGAACTTTATAAAGAAGTCTCAAACAACACAATCATATAGGAGAACACTGGTAAACTTGACCATATTGAACTTTTAAACTTCTGTGTAACAAAGAACATCATAAACAAAATCAAAAACAAGTCACAGACTGGAGGAAAAAACATTTTTTAAAAAAAGACATGATTAAAAAAAAAAAACAACAGAAAAGGAAAACACTGGCAAGTCATCGAAGAAGAAACCAAAGGGCCAGTAAATATTTGAAAAGATGTAATCAGGGTGACAAGTAATCAGGAAAATGCAAATTCTAACAGCAATATTCCACAATAAGAAACATGAAGGGAAAACTGATAATACCAAATGTTAGTGAGAATGTGGAGGAACCCGAGCACCGTGTAACCAGTAGCTATTGTATCTTGGGAATGTTGCCATAATTCTCCTCTCCAGAATAATCCTTTGGGAAATTCTCACTTATGTGTACAAGGAGACATGTGGGCAAGAATGTTGCCAGCAGTTTTGTTTATAGTAACAAACTGAAAACACACTAGAGGTCTATCTACAGAAGAATGGATAAATGGCTGGCAGCATATTCATAGAGAATCCCCACAACTATAGTCGAAGGGGAAAAGCAAGGTGGGGCAGGATACCTGTCTGCAGCATTTCAGACATCAAGCATCAACATTTTCCAACAGTGGTGTATGTCGTCTGTGTTACATGGATGTGCAGTAAGAGTGTAAGACGTGCGCGGACACCCAGTTTGGTGTGTGATTTACATCCAGACTGAGACAGAAATGATGGGATCAGGGAGGTGAAACGGGAAGTAACTGCATCCCAAAGTTTATATTTCTTAAGACGTTGAATCCAGGGGTGTCTGAGTGGCTCAGTCGGTTGAGTGGTTGAGCATCTGATTCTTAATTTTGGCTCAGGCCATGGTTTCACTGTGAGCTTGGGAGCCCCACATAAGGCTCAGTGCTGCTGGTGCGGAGCCTGCTTGGGATTCTCTCTCTGCCCCTCCCCTTCTCTCTGTCTCTGTCTCTCTCTCTCAAAAGAAATAATAGATCAATAGGGCATACGGTATAATTTATCAAAGCTGGGAGATGGGTACATAATTATTATCACATCTCTATTTTCCTGAATTCTTTAAGACATTTTATGTTAATATTTTTAATTTTTTTTTAATTTATTTTTTAATTTACATCCAAGTGAGTTAGCGTATAGTCCAACAACGATTTCAGGAGTAGATTCCTTAATGCCCCTCACCCAATTAGCCCATCCCCCCTCCCACAACCTCTCCAACAACCCTCTGTTTGTTCTCTGTATTTAAGAATCTCTTATCTTTTGTCCCTCTCCTGTTTTTATATTATTTTTGCTTCCATTTCCTTATGTTCATCTGTTTTGTATCTTCAAGTCCTCATATGAGTGAAGTCATATGATATTTGCTTTTCTCTGACTAATTTCACTTAGCATAATACTTAGTTCCATCCATGTAGTTGCAAATGGCAAGATTCCATTCTTTTTGATTGCCGAGTAATACTCCATTGTATATATACACCGCATCATCTTATCCATTCATCTGATATTTTTAATGTGAGCATAGTCTTAATCAGCTTTCCCCAGCGCATTGCCAGTGAACTAGTACTACAATGAATGTCCCCCAAAGACATTCCATCATCAAAGCCAGCCTTCTAAATCTCCCATCTTGAGGATTCATATGCATGTGAACATATCCAAGGCTCTGAGAAGTCCTACGGTAAAGATATTTTGTTTAGCTTTGTGGACCTCAGCATTCCCCCGACTAAACATGGAATTCCTTTTCAGCCTCTCACCTTACAGATCTGGGGTTCCTCGGAACATTCTTTGGGAAATGCTGGACTCAAAGAGCTTCAACATGTATGCTGGGAATTCCATGTGACGAGTAGCTATCATATCTTGAGAATCTGGGCTGTGAAGCCAGGCTGGTAGGTGGGGAAGACGACGAGGTAAAACGGTCCCCATGAGTCTGGTGTGCTGTCACAGTTAAAAGTATATTCTGAGGGACAGTGAGAACTCAGCACAAGTAATGCTTCCTACAATTTCATCATCAGAGGTGTTTCCCTTTGGTCTTCATCATCCCTCTTCACCCACCCCCGAAACTGCCTCTCCTCCTAATCGCCCCGTTGCAGTGAGTGGCACACTGTCCTCCAAGTCAACAGAGCGGTGCTGGCTCCTCCCTCTGTGATCCCTTCACTGACACGGCACCGAGCCTGCTATCTCTGTGCAGAATCCTCATGGCTTTAGCCTCCTCTCCATTCCCTGCCACATCCGTGACCATGCCAGTCTACACCATCTACAATCCGGAGGAGAGCGCCAGACTCCTACTGGCCCTCCTGCTGCCCACGTCTTTCCCTCCAGTGCATCCTCCAGGCTGCAGTCACTCCTTCAAAGACACAGAAGTGATCACAGCACTTTCTCAGGTCCCCACCACCCTCAAGAGTGAGCCCTTTGCACTACCTGAACCCCAGTTCAACTCCCATCTTCATCCCCCACTCTCTGCAACTTAAACCCGGGCAATTCTAAATTGCTAATCACTGTTCCCAGGACACACCGCTGGCTTCGCACATCCAGATTTATCTCCTCTCCCTGAACACTCTTCTCCCCTCCTCGGCCTGGCCACTCACCAGCTCAGACGTCACCTCCATGCTGGCACCCTGATGGCCTTTCCAGTGGGTTCTCTGTGCTCCTTGAAGGTACCTTTCTCACATAGGAACACCTTGAAACAAGCAGGCAAAAGCTAACAGCTGCTTCTGGAGCTGGGCACACGACTGGTAAGAGAAGAGAGAAGAGAGGAAGGAGGTACATGGACACTCTTCAAAGTTCTCCTCATGGCCCCCTCGGGGTCTTGGCAGATTTAAGTGTTCTAAACATTTTTGACAAATAAAACAAGACACGTCTTGATTCCAAAATGTATATCAGATTCCCTTTTGGACTCACAGGAACAATAAAGCATCATGAAACTCTGAAGTTCATAAAATTTAATATTTTCCTATTATTTTTTCCAAATTGACTTCCCTTCTCTCCCTCTCAGCACAACTAACAAATCAGATCAAATGATTATGAGTCTCGGCTCCCAAGCGGGGGCATCAGGGTGAGTTAGTGAGAATCAGGGGATGAGCTTAGTCAAAATAATAGAAATGTTTTCTGTTCACATGGAATTCTACACTTCTGATTTGTCTGCCATTCACATGCATCATGCAATAAAGACGGCAGGTGTTATTTCCATTTTACAGAAAGGAAAACTGAGGCCAGAGAGGTTAAATGGCTGGTTTGAGTATTTGTGGATTGAATTTACAACTGAAGTGATTGCTTATAATAGTTAACATGCATTATTGACTACGGGACAATCACGTTCCAAGCTTTCCGTATTTAATCTCCCCTATCATGTTATAAGGCAGACACTTTCATTATCATCCCCATTTAACAATGAGAAAACTGAGTTCATCTCCACTCAACCATCACCTCTACACAAGGAAGGAGAGTCTATCTGCCATGACCCTTCATTACATGTGACAGAAACTAACCCTCACCACTTTAGACAGCATATTTATTCAAAGTAATTGGGTTTAGATGCAAATGGATTCTTGGTATCGGAAAAAAATCTGTTGCTTTCATAGCTCATCTTTATCATATTTTTTAATGTTTCATTTATTTCTGAGAGAGAGAGAGAGAGAGACAGCATGAGCAAGGGAGGGTAAGAGAGAGAGGGAGACACAGAATCGGAAGCAGGCTCCAGGCTCTAAGCTGTCAGCACAGAGCCTGATGCAGGGCTTGAACCCACAAACTGTGAGATCATGACCTGAGCTGAAGTGGGACACTCAACCAACTGAGCCACCCAGGCGCCCCTCTTTATCGTATTTTTATATTCACTATTGTTCTCTCTGAATCTTTTCTCCTTTTTTAAATAAATAAATTTAAAATTATTTTAAAAATTTTAAATAATAAATTTAAACTTGATAAAGCTGTCTTCATACAGCTCCCAGTTGGAGTTTTTCATTTCTCAGTTGCTCCACTGGAATGCTCTATAACACCCTTCCAAGTTGCAGCACTTTGGTGAACTTTTGTGAGTGAATTTTGCATCCCATTTGGAAAAAGACAAAGTATGTGCGGTGACTGATGGATAGAGAGCCACTCTGAGACTGTTGCAGCCAGAAGCGAAGCCCAAGTTCATTGCAGCCCTAGACTGGTCCCACCCACACTGCCCACAGCCCCACACACTCCACCTGTCACCCAAGGGGCCATTCAGAGCCCGGGAACCTCCTAACCTGTGAGGTCTAAGTCCCACGCCCAGCCCCAGCCGTGAAGGGGACAGGAAGCTTGAGAGTCCATTTACAGCTTCTATGGTAGGATGGGACCCATAAGGAGGGGAATCTCCCAAACATGGGCAGGAGCTGATCAATCTGATGGACCCCAAATTCACCTGCCCACAGCTCACCCAAAGGCTCACCTGAGACTCCCAGGGCTCCTCCACACTTCAACAAGGTATTACTTGCAGGGGCCCTGGGCTGCCTCCAGAGAGCCTTTCGTCAATCACATCTCACCTCCTTGGCACCCAGGACAGCAACTAGAACCATACAGAGTGGCAGTAGTTTATGTTGCCATGACCCTTTTACCTTCCTCCTTCCTCCAGAGGGAGAGACAGAGTGCAAGTGGGGGAGGGGCAGCGAGAGGGGGAGACACAGAATCTGAAGCAGGCTCCAGAGGCTGTCAGCACAGAGCCTGAGGTGGGGCCCGAACCCATGAACTATGAAATCGTGACCTGAGCCGAAATCAGAAGCTTAACCAATTGAGCCACCCACCCCGGGTTTTTACAGTATTTTTAAGTATGATTGAAATGCCCTTACCAGATTTGGTACTTCCCACTGCTCCTAGATGTCATACCCTAGGCTCAGACAACTACTATCTGCCACACCCTGAAGATATTTGGATTTAGATTCGTCCTGCTTCGGATCCACTTGTGTGCTACTTTCAGAGTAAGTTCAAGACCAGACTGCTCCACGACTGGGCGTCATTGTTTTCGTATCATGTCCATTTGCCTTTACTCAACAGAACTTAGATGGCGTACCTCCAGCCGACCTGAGAGATGGAAGACAATGAGTCTTAGAAAAGACGCTGCTCTCTGTTTTCTTGTGAGGATGGTTTTAATGATGTGGTCCTTGGAGGGAAGATCCCAGGGCAGAATCCATATTTGTGCCAAGAGTGTCTCTCTATCTGTGCCTCCCCTGAACTCCTGATTTCTGATTGCTCCCGTGGGATTCCATAAGTCCTGTGAAGCTCACAGTGTCAATGGCTGTGTTTTCTCTTGAGCTGGCATTCGGGAAAATGCACAGCTACGGTTTTGGTCCATCTCTAGGAAACTGAGCCCCATGGGCAAGAGGGCAAGATGGGCAAGAACCCATCTCCTGGCTTCACTCCTTTCCATTTTATTTTTAACTTCTATTTTTTTCTTTGTATGTATTTGATCCACAACGTTATCCCCTAATCAGGCTATTTCTAACACTGTAAGTTAAAAACAATGGCACTAAAGACTAGCCAACTAACTGATGCCTTGGGAGATCACAATAGGGGAGGAAGTAGGAAAAGAAGAGCAAAGCCCAGTCTATACCTAGTGGAGAACCCAAAGCCTTACACAGGGCTTGGCGCCACCAAAGGCGCTCAGTGCATGTCTGTGGAATGTTTTTAATTATTTATTAAGTGAGAACCTCAGAACTAGACCCAGCAAGAAATGTTTTGGATCCCGCCCCCACCATGTGCTGAGTGATCTAGCACACAGTAGGAAGTCAATAAATGTTTGTTGAATAAATAATGTGTAAATGAATTCAAGTGAATAAGCAGAGTGGCAAAGGTCTAGAACTGCTGAACTATATAGATTTAACAGAGAGGAAGTAGCATTATCATCACGATGCCATAGAAAAGCCCATTGGTGAAATGGCCAGTAGACAGATGACAGCTTCGTGCGCCTTCAGTTAAGACCAGCCCAAGGGGCACCTGGGTGGCTCAGTCGGTTAAGACCAGCCCAGGGAATCGGGGCACCTGGGTGGCTTAGTCGGTTAAGCATTTGACTTTCGCTTAGGTCATGATCTCGTGGTTCGTGGGTTCGAGCCCCGCATCGGGCTCTGTGCTGACTACCAGCTCGGAGCCTGGAGCCTATTTCAAAGTCTGTATCTCCCTCTCTCTCTGACCCTTCCCTGCTCATGCTGTCTCTCTCTCTCTCTCTCTCTCTCTCCCCTAGAAATAAATAAAAATATTAAAAAAAAAAAAAAAAAAAAAAGACCAGCCCAGGGAAGGCAACACCTAGCACAAAACCCATCCAGACACAGCATGGGTGGTGGCAAAAGCAGATCCGCAGAAGCCTTAAGTGACCAAGACCTTGACCACTCAAGTTCTACCTCAACCCTTGATCATTTCCTTACACTCTGCCCGATCTGGGAGTTCTCACTCTACAGAACTGCTTTTCCTTGGATTTAGCCAACAGTTTCTCTGGAATTTGCTAGAGAAGCAATGCAGAATTTGCTACAACAATGCTATCTGTCCAGAGCTCCCCAGAAGCTTCCCGACCTGATACCGATGTTCACAAGGGTGTCCTGACACATTTGATAATCTCCAAATTTCTGAATATGCATAGCACACAGGGTCCCCATTTAATGCACAAAGTATAGCTAAAACACCTAAGTAGTTTTTTTGATGTTTACTTATTGTTGAGAAAGAATGAGAGAGAGAGAGAGAGAGAGCATGCATGCCGGTGCCCCTATTGGGGAGGAGCATGGAAAAGAGGGAGACAGAGGATCCAAAGGAGATATACAGCACTGTCAGTGCAAAGCCCGACATGGGGCTTGAACTCCTGAACTGTGAGATCATGACCTGAGCCGAAATCAGGAGCTCAACTGACTGAGCCACCCAGGAGCCCCACTTAAGTATTTTTTTAAACTCTTAGTGTAGGGATGTCTGGGTGGCTCAGTCAGTTGAGCATCCAACTTTGGCTCAGGTCATGATCTCACAGCTTTTGAGTTCATGCCCCACATCAGGCTTGGTGCTGACAGCTCAGAGCCTGGAGCCTGCTTCGGATTTTCTGTCTCCCTCTTTCTTTGTCTCTCCCCTGCTCGCTCCTGGTCTCTCTCTCAAAAACAATAAACATTAAAAAACATTTAAACTCTTAGTGAAGATTAAAATAAACAAAACTCCAAGCCCAAAGAGAGCAGTGCTGTTGCAGGGTTCACTCCAAATTTAATCTACCACACTCATCCTCTCTCTCTCCTCTCCCTTTCTCTTGCTCGCTCACTCTCCAGCCTCAGAAGAAAAACTATTAAAGTGCAGACATTAAAATCCTGAGCAATAGCTTTAATAATGCTGGAGAGGCAAGCACCTCAGAAAAGTACCAAAAACAGCATCAAGAAGAAATCAGAATACGAATCGCAATCCTTTTTTCCCAAATTATCAAAATAACTCAACTCTCACTCAGTATCATTTGTGCTTTCTTCATTAACTCTGAAGTTTACCCCATCTCATTTTCCCTTCTGCCCTCAAATAGATCTCTATTACTCTGTCAGTAAAGTTTGGTACGAAGGGAAAATTCAGACTTCAAATATTGAATCTGAGCTTCACAAATAGAGTAGTAATGGAAAAGTCGGGCAGAAAACCTTTGTAATAATGGACTCAGACAAAAAATAAAGCCCTGAAATCAGCCAGAACAGCAAAGTCTAAATTGTTTATGGAATCAGTTACGGTCTCAGAGTTGCAGGGCCTTGTGGCTTTTGATTTGGGCTGCTGAGTGTGTGTGTGTGTGTGTGTGTGTGTGTGTGTGCACGCACACACTTGGGCACGAATCATCTGGTTTTTCAAAGCTACTGCCAGCAACTGCCTCCAGGACCAAAACCAGAGCTATCACCAATTTCCTTCTCTCCTTGCCTATCCCCGAGCCTGGGGTCACTGCTGGTCTGATTACCGCTCCCCCCCAACTTATTCCACACTGGGTCCCCTAGACCTCTGGCTTGTACTAACTAGCCTGTTCTGGAAATCCCGCATGAAATGGTGGTGTTCTGCTTACAGTAAAGTCCCCCCAACTCTGATGACTTGAGGACTAGCAAGGTCAACTAAGCAATGGAAAACTAAATGTTTTTGGAATGTGTTTTATTACTATCTTGCTCTGCATATAGCAATCCCGACAAGTTAACAAAGCTCATTCATTTATTTAAAACTCACCTAAGGGGCGCCTGGGTGGCTCAGTTGGTTAAGCATCTGACTTCAGCTCAGGTCATGATCTCACAGTCCATGAGTTCGAGCTCCACACCGGGCTCTCTGGGGTCAGCACAGAGCCTGCTTTGGATCTTCTGTCCCCCTCCCTTTCTGTCCCTTCCCCCCCTCTCAAAAATAAACTTTAAAGAAATACATTAAAACCCTTCTAGAACAGCACTATCCAATAGAAATAGAGTTCAAGCCACATATTTAAATTTTCTTTGTTTTTGTTTTTCAGCTAACCGCACACCACCGCAGGGCTCAAACTCGTAGCCCCAAGGTCAAGAGCCACCTGGTCCACCAACTAAGGCAGAGATGTGCCTAGGCATATTTAAATGCTCTAATAGCCATATTTAAAAAGTAAAAAGGAAACAGTTGAAATTAATCTTTAAAATATTTTTTATTCAATCCAACGTACCCAAAACATTACCACTTCAACATATAATCAATATGTCTCCAAAATGCGGGGTGTATTTTACAGGTACAGCACATCTCAATGGGGACACTAAATTTGCATCAGAAACACTTCATCTGTATTCAGAGCTGGTCAAATTTACAATTGAAAGAGTGACTTCAAAGACCCAGGTTGTTTCAAGCACACAGAAAAACTCCCCAGTAACTGAATGGAGTATCTGGTGTTTTGTTTTGTTTTGTTTTTTCATTTTAAACTTAAATTAATTAAAATTCAAGAAAAGTGATGATGTCATTCATTCACACTGGCGACATTTCGAGTGCTCAGTGGTCATGTGGGGCTAGTGGTCGCAGTCTCAGGTGGTGCGGGTTTAGAGAGGGGGCCACCTTTACAATGTACCCTGAAGAGTACTAGCTGTGTGACCTTGGGCAAGTCACTTAACCTCTCTGAGTCTTCTGGTCCTCTTCTAGAAATCAGAGCTAATAATGCCTACCTCACAGAGCGGTTAAATGAGATCCTAGCTGCCAGAGGACCGTGCCTTAGGTACTTAATAAATGCCACCTGCCACTCACCCACTGAAACCTCCCCACCTCCTTTCTACAAAAACCTATTTTGTGAATAGATAAGGCAATTAACATATAAATTGAGTTTAATCAAGTATAAAACACTCTGAGGACTCTGCTCAGTCTTGGGAGCCACTAGAAGCGGGCTCCTGTGTGGCCCTCCAGCCCCTCTATTCTAGGGAGGACTTGGCATTACAATTACCTGCTTTCACATCTGCTCTCCTACTGGACTGAGAAAAATATTTATGGGTTTCTGCTCCAGAGAACCAACACACACAGGGCCTGGCACAACCCAGGAACTATCAAAACCTGGTTTTTCGGGGCGCCTGGGTGGCTCAGTCAGTCAAGTGTCTGACTTCCGCGCAGGTCATGATCTCGTGGCTCTTGAGTTCGAGCCCCGTGTGGGGCTCTGTGCTGACAGCTCAGAGCCTGGAGCTGCTTCTGATTCTGTGTCTCCCTCTCTCTCTGCCCCTCTCCTGATTGCACTCTGTCTCACTCTATCTTTCAAAAATAAATAAATATTGAAAAAAATGTGTTTTAATTATTTTTTTAAAAACCTGGGTTTTCAAGAAAAGATGAATCCCCCTATGATACTAACTGTGGAAAAGGGGGTGGGAGAAAAGCCGGGCCAAATAGGTAAAACCTCATCTCAGCATCATTACCGGAAATGGGAGGGAGCACAGGGGGTGACCTCTAATTTCATTTTTTTGGTAATGTTTATTTTTGAGAGACAGAGACAGAACACGAGCAGGGGAGAGGCAGAGAGAGGAAGACATAGAATCCTAAGCAGGCTCCAAGCTCTGAGATGGAGCCCCTGACATGGGGCTTGAACATATGGACCACGAGATCATGACCTGAGCCGAAGTCAAAAGCTTAACCGACTGAGCCACCCAGGCACCCCGGGTGCCTCTAATTTAGCAGCAACCCATATTATCCAAGAAGCATTCCCCAAACACTCTGGCCCGCGGTATTCTCGGACTGTCCTAAGTCGGGCACATTTTGAAGAACAAGTCAACGACTCCACATCCAGTGCTCTGCATGGAAATATTCTCCAGTCCTGCCACCAGACAGCACCAGTTCTTCGATTCCTGCACCATCTGGTTCCTGTGCCAAAAAAGCCTTTCCTACCTTCTTCCCTATCAGTCACACACCTCTTCATTCCCCCAAATTCAGCTTATCCGTCACTGCCTCCAAGAAGCCTCACCTGGCCGCTGGCCTCTGGCCACCCTGTTCCCACTACGGGGCCTCGTACCCAGCAATACGTTGTTGCCTAAAGGCACTAGGTTTCACAGTGCCTGGGAGGCTCAGTCAGTTTCGAGCTGACTCTTGATTTCGGCTCTGGTCATGATCCCAGGGTTGTGGCATCTTGTCTGTCATCAGGCTCTACTCTGAGCGTGGATCCTACTTAAAATTCTCTCTCTCTGTCCCTCTGCCCCTCCTGCTCGCACTCTATCTCTCAAAAACAAATACATACACATTTTTAAAAAACAGATGACCAAAGACAGAGAACTGAGTTTTATACAGTTTCATGTAAGGTTGTCTAGAATTTTATTTTTGTGGCATTTCATCCTTCCAGGAATCAGGGCACCCAGCATATGCAGAAATCAGAGATTAAAAATGGCAATGTCTGAGGGAAAGAAGGCGGAAAGGCCTACTCTTTGGGCACCTGCTCTGAGCCTGGCACCCATGTACCACATATATGCGCCATTCCACCACCTCCTCACCAGAGCTCTGCAGTTATTCTTATTAGTTAGGTTCAATGAGGTTAAATAATTTGAAGGAGCTTTTGGCGGAGACAGGATTCAAGTCCATCTCTTTCCTTCTATTCTTTCCATTCCACCGTGCTGCTTCTAAGTCAGGAATGACCGCTCGCAGAAGGGGAAAGCCATGGGGAAACAAGAAGATGGGGCTCCAAATCTTGCCAGTGGCCTGCCTGCCTGCCAGTGTGAAATAGAAGGAAGGTAACTCACTGGTAAGCCACGGAGGTGCCGTAGACAAGAGAAAGAAGATGGGCTGCCACTCAGCTCATGGGCTCCGTGCATATCTACTTAGTACTTAGTTTAACATTGGAGTCAGAAATTGGGGAGGCACTTGGGTAAATGCAAAAAGCACATGAGTTTGAAGACCACTTCTGTCACCATGCCACTGTCGACCTTTGGACAACGTATTTAAGCTCTTGGAGCCTCAGTTTCCCTATCTTGGAAGCATAGTAAGCTACCGTGCGAGGTAAATATATGCAATATATACGTAATATATGTAATACATGTAAAATATGTGTAATATATAAAGAACAAGCAGAGCACATGGCTGATAGTAGGTGAGCAATAAAGTCATTACTGTTCCTATTATTGTTACTGGTAATGTCAAGTCAAACAAGGGTCTGGCTCTCTGTGAATTTATAGTGTTGTAGGGGAAACAGCAAGGAAAGGAAAGCAGGTTTCCGCACCTCCCCCCCCAAGCAGGGATGTGTTCTCGAGCCCCCGCCCCCTCAGTTCCTATGCTAACCTCCTCCTTCTCCTTCGTGACCTAGAGATGTCCTGGAAGCAACGTCAGGCACTTTCTGCGTCACTGCTGGCTGTCACGCTGCATTGCCCTTGAAGCTGACAGAGAATGGTTCCAACAGGCAGGCGCCAACCCACTTCCAGAAAGCCCCAGCGTCCCCCCCGCCAACAGGGGAAATGAAAGCCAGCCTCCCCATGCCTGGGCACGGGCCCTTCACTGACACTTGGGTGTGCTGGTCGCGTGCCTGACTTAATACCGTACAAGGCAAACAATAATTAAAGCAGCCAGCTTGGCCCAGGCACTCAGGCAAGCCGAATGGGCACTTGTGTGGAATTGGTTCCAAAACAATACGCACGGCTTTTTCCTTCTTTCTTTGTGACCCTGACAGCATTCTGACTAATGGCTTTACTTTTGGAGTTTGGGGATCATTGAGTACATTGTAGGCAAACAGCCCTCTCACTCTAGAGCTGTTTGCACTCCACAATATTTTCCCACCCAGTTCTTCCCGCTGCCCTCACGATCAGCTTGAGCACCCTTGATGTGGGCGTAAGGCCAGTTGGCTTGCACAGTCTCCACGGACCAAACAAATAAAGAGCGGCAACATCAAGATGTGGGTCATGGCAGCACGAAAGCCTACAATTGTAACGGAGGTGTCAGTCAACTTGTCTGCCCTGCACGGTGGCCCCCACCTCCTGCCCTCCTCCTGCCCCCACAGGAACAGGTCCCCACATTGTCTGCTGAGCAGGCAACAGGCCAAAGGATTCTACTTCCTGGCCATCGCTGATGAAACCCGGAGTTGGTACCTGACCCGACTCCAGCCAACCTACTGTCTGGCCGGGAATCAAGCACACTCTCTCCCCGGAATCTAAATGAAGGGAGGCAGCTTTGCTAATCAGCAACTGGCAATGGGGCTCACCTGTCATGCTTACTCAGGGCTGTCGGCCCCGTTGGCCCAGCTGTTGGGACAGGCGTCAGTCTACATGTGCTGTGAAGGCATTTGTAAGGTGTGATTAACATTTAAATCAGCAGACGCTAAGTACAGGAGACCGCGGTCATGTGGACGGACCTATGATGTGCAAGGCCAACCGCTAAAGGCCTCACGAAAGAATTCAGGCTGACGACCGCAGCACGGAAATGCTGCCTGGGCTTCAAGCTCGCTGGCCTGCCTGATGGGTTTCAGGCTCACCAGCCCCTCACAGTCATGTGGATGAATTCCTCCAAAGTTAAGTTCTCTCTCTCTCTCCTTCTCTCTCATCTGTCTCTCTATCTCTATCTCTCCCTCTACTAATACATGGACTCTGGGCCTCTTGCTAGTTATTTTTCTGAAAGAGAGTTCTCCAGGGCAGAGAAATAGATTCCTCCACATCCATAAATAAAAGCATTCTCTTGTACAATTTCTGAATCATATCCTGTCTTATACAGTTTATATGCCCGGTGGTCACGAGTGTGGCCTCTGGATCCGGCCTGTTCCTACACTGGCTCTATCACGTGAGAAAATCCAGGCAGGGCACATACCTGCATGGCAGAGGGGAGACCTTTCTTGGCCACTAAATGACTATAGTGGTAGAACCTGCCTCTAGGGAGATTAAATACACCAGACATGTAAAATGCTTTGGCGAGGGCCCGATGGTGTACGTGCTGGATAAACGGCAAATGCTGTCAATGTTACTGTTGCTAATAATATAACTGAAAGCACTTCGATCTTTCAACAGTGTATACTGAGCACTAAATGCATCAAGGCTCTTTCCACCGCACGTGGCTGACCTAGGACATGAGGGTGTGTTGGCTCTTGTCCCTGGGAAATACACCACAGCCCGATCCTGGGCCCGAAGACCCAATCAGGCCCCTTCGCTTCTTTCCTGCCGTGACAGCTTTGTCCTCCGCTGAACCCTTCCAACGTGGGTCCACGACAGCCCCCAGCAGCTCCAGACCCTGCTTTCCCTGCCCACCTTCCCCCACACACAAACACACAAGTCCCAGAATTGAGATGTATTTGCCCTGGATTGCGTCACACGGCCAGCCCTCAACCAGATCGGACAACTCAGATTGGCCCTGTCGTGGTCCTGTGGCCCCTGCTGCAGGGGGTGGGGGAGTGGGCATTCCACAAGATTAGGGTGGTGGGTAGGAAGGGAGAGTGGAGGCTGGGCAGGAAGATACAGGAGATGTCCAAGGTGGACCCCTTCCCTGCACCCCAGACTGGGCTCTGAGTGTTACATCACAAACCAGCCCGCCTTGAAAGTATCCCCAGGCTGTGCCCATCACCATCCTACAGATAAGAAAACTGAGCTTAGAGGGCTTGAGTCACCGTCCGTGTTCCCACACCAAATACGAGGCGGGGCATGATTCATTCACCAACTGGACACAGTTCCTCGGTGGGGCTGGTGCCTCTGAGCTACTGCACAGCCTTGGGCAGAGTTTGGCTCTCTTAACCCAACGCAGCTCATCCCGTGTCTGCTCATGGAAAGCATTACCGTGCACGCCAGTGTGTCCTCGCACTTATGCGCAGGCGCCCTTGCAATCAACTGAGGTTGATTCCAACTTGCGCCATAAAATGAGGTCTCCTCTATGATTTCTGTGTGTGACTGCCAGGGTCTCCTACCCAGAAATTAAGGAGTCACTATCGCCCGATCTCTCTTTCCCTACAGAGCCGAGGGGCCATCTGATGATTTCAGCATCCCTTTCCTCATCCCACTGCAGCGTACTTGGTCTAAAGGCAGATCCTGGGTGCCCGTTAAGCGAGGCAGAGCCCAAAGCGGGTTGACCAGGGGCAGGAGAAGCTGAGCAATGGGACCCGGTAGCCCCTGCTGCTTCTCCAGTCTGTCTGTCCCAGGCTTCTCCTGGATGGAAAGGTGGTGGTGACCGGTGCTGCCTCAGGAAGGAATACAAGGATCCCATGTGCCCATACAGGCAACATGCTTAGAACAACGGCTGGCACGCGGCAAACGCGCAATAAATCAGGTACACGGTGTCCTCACAGACAGGACCAGGGTGGCCTGGGAACACAAACAGGAGAATCCCAGAGCAGGTTGGAGCCCATGGCTGGGCCCGGACATTCCAGACAGAGGGATCCACTCAGTCTCGGGGAGGAGGGGGCCTGCGGCCCACAGGTGTGTACACAGGCACCCTCACAGCACTGCCCCCTCCAGGAGTCTCAGGGGACCACCAGGGAGGGCATCGGCTCCTAGAATACAAGGCCCACCAGCTCCCCTTTAAGAAGGAAGAGACCACCAGTTGTGTACATCGCAACAGTTTGCCATTATCAGATTCTACCTCCCCCATGAGAACTGGTCCAGGGAAAAGATTCTCCCCTGAGCCAGACTAGAGGCCTTCTTGTGCGGAAGTTCATGTGCAAACCACAGGTGGCCTGGCTGGAGCGCCCACCTGCAGCCGGGTTGGTTCACCATTCAGTAAGTGCTCCCAAAGGTGCGAGTCATCCCTTGCTCCTCTTTATTTAATATTTATTGAGCGCCTACCAAGTGCCACTGCCTATCTCAGATGCAGGAGGCAGTGGTAGACAAGCAGGTAAAATCCGTCCTGAGGGGAAGACAGAAAATAAGCATTTGTGGCTGTGGGTGTGGATGTGTGTGTGTGTACATGGTATTGTATATCACCATATTCTACATAGACACATATATTCAGACATGATGTATTATCGAATAGTGTATGTTATCAGGGCAAGGTAAATGGATTTAGAGACTCATAAAGGGTAGAGGTCATTTTAGACATGGTGGTCAGGACAAGCCTATGAGGAAGAGGTATTTGAACAAAAAACTGAATGAAGGGAAGTTCTTGTTTTTCTTATGCCTCTTCTAGTACATGCTTCACTGATCTACAGGCAAACACTTTGGCTGTCAGACCTCACTTGCCACCCCCCACATCTGTACTCAACTCCACTGTTACCTGGGTCCACTTCACCTGCCCTTTCCCTCCCGCTTAGACTCAGCCACACCCAATAGCTGGCTGGACCCTACAGTTCATGTTTAAAGAGCTGTGACCAGGCTTGGGGAGTGGCCAAAGTTTCCCCTAAGCTCGTGCCACTTAGATCTTGGGTCCCAGCACTGATACCTGGGCTCAGTTGGGGAGAGCTTTTGTTTTGCCTTTAATGGTCTCCCAGATGTCTTCATCGCTGGGACCCCATTTTTCCTTTTCTAACTTTCCTTTTTGGGGATACGAGTCATGGTCGGAGCTCTGTGATAGTCGTCCTTCACACTGCCCACCTGTCCTCTGGCCAAGATGTCTGCCCATACCACACCCCTGCTCTGGGCACCCCTGGGCCAGCCCTCCATGCAGCAGATCATACTAGACCCCTCAGCCATGGGGCTTTGCCCCCAGTTTACCTGCTGCCTCCAGCCCCCTCCTCCGTGAATGAGAAGTTCAAAAATTAAACTCCTAACACTCTCTTTGTCTATGAAAATATTCCCTCTCTCCAGAACCAGAATTTGTTCTGGAACATTGCCTTTTTGAGATAACCAGACTAACTGTGAAAATTAAGGTGTTTCCAAATTTTTGCCACCATAAAGCCATCATTGAGATTTAGAGAAATTTTTGTTGGCAGAAACCTGTGGGCCAAGGCTTACCTGATACTCGTTTATGTCCTCTTTGGTTGGGGCTCCAGCGTCCCTAGTCTGTCACCTTACAGGAGCTGCAGATCATCAGAAAATAAGTTCAGGGTGGCCACGCACATCCTGTGAACCTGACTTCATGCCAGCAGTAAAACAAAGCTAACTGACCATTCACCCTAGGAGTAGAGCCAGGGAGCGCTTCATTTATGGAATCCTGGTCCCTGGAGGATTCTAACTCTCTCTGGTGATGCAGACGCAGAATTCCGAGTGAAGATCCACACCTGTATTCAGCAACACGCTCACCATCAGCGTTCATGCCTACAAGGAACTCACAAGTCTGCATGGAGATGTAAAGCACTCATCAGTATAAAATACTCAGCAGATTTCTAGACCAAGGATAAAAAATGAAATACCTCATTCACAATTGTATTAGTAATTACTTGATAGATTAAATAAAATATATTATTAGAAATAATTTCACTAATTTCTCTTTATATTCTTAATGCAGTTACTAAAAAATTTAAAATGATCCATGTGGCTCGCATTGTATCTCTACTAGACATCTCTGCTTTATTTTAATTTTTTTAACATTTATTCACTTTTGAGAGACAGAGAGAGACAAAGCATGAGTAGGGAGGGACAGAAAGAAAGGAAGACACAGAATCCAAAGCAGGCTCCAGGCTCTGAGCTGTCAGCACAGAACCCAGCATGGGGCTTGAACCCACAAACCGTGAGATCATGACCTGAGCCAAAGACAGACACTTAACCAACTGAGCGCCCATAAACATCTCTGCGTTAGACACTCAAACCCAAAACGGACCCTGGGACCTAATAAGACCTCAACAAATTTGTGTGTGGTTCCCATCTCGCCAAATTACTCTGGTTGGTCGAACATGCAAAGCCCCTCACTACCCCCACCATTGCCTCTTCCTACTTCTCTAACCTTCTTTATTTAATTTCATTAAAATCATTATATTAGGGGTCCCTAGGTGGCTCAGTTGGTTAAGCATCCAACTTCGGTTCAGGTCATGATCTCATGGTCTGTGAGTTTGAGCCCTGTATCGGGCTCTGTGCTGACAGCTCAGAGCCTAGAGCCTGCTTCAGATTCTCTGTTTCCCCCTCTGTCTGCTCTGCCCTGCTCATATTCTGTCTCTCTCTCTCAATAATAAATGTTAAAAAGCTTAAAAAATAATAATAAAAATAAAATCATGTTAAAGGTGTTCACAGATTATGTGTTCTATTGTCAGTTATGATATGAAGAATTTAAAAACAAAATGGAATTGCATTTCATATGTGCAAATTTTTAATCTCTTTTCTTCAAAAGTGTCAGTGAAAAAGCAAAATTGTTACTAATTTTTCTAAAAAGTTATTTTTTGTTCAAAGACAGTCAAAATTACCTGTTAAAGTTAAGGCGGTATAAAACTATAAGTAACAAATTTCAAGTTTAAAACTCAAGTGTGGTAGGGGGCATCTGGATGGTTCAGTTAAATGGCTGACTCCTGATTTCGGCTGAGGTCTCCATCTCATGGTTTTGTGAGTTCAAGCCCCACTTGGGGACTCTGTGCTGAGAGCACAGAGCCTGCTTGTGATTCTCTCTCTCTCCCTCTCTCTGCTCCTACCCCACTCAAAATAAAAAAATAAACTTTTAAAAACCAAATAGATGAAGAAATGATAAAAATCAAGCTTTTGAAATTTTTTGAAAATTAAATTATTTTATTATTTATCTGAGAATAAAATCATTTATGACTCTGACGTCCACTGTCTATCTAAATGTCTGTGTAAAGAAGAGGTATATTTTACCACGTTATGTCTAGACCTCCCTATGTACATTATCACAAGATGTTCCCCCACCATCCTGCGTGGCGTCTCTGAATACGGGCCTCACGGGTGAGTTCTTCCAAATGGAACAGGAAGAAGAGAAGAAAGAAAACAGACGTTGGCACCAGTAGAAAATGACACTTTGTTTTGCAAGACTCTGCTGTATCCTCACGTTCGGAGTTTGACAGTTTAATTAGTCTGTCTTCAAGGGACATTTTGACAACCTAATTAGCTTATCTTTTCCTTCACCTAAGTGCTTCTGCAATTCAAATCTCCCCTGTCTCCCCAGCAATGATCACCAACGAAGTCTGCACTAGCACAGCTCACTACCCGCGCTATCTTCCGACACAGTCGTCCACTACTGTGCCGACGTAAGGCAAGACTTGTGAAGAGTTGCTTCCTTGGGGGCCGGCTGGTGCTGTCGCAAGAGTGGCGTTCGAGGACACCAGTCACTCTGTGCCCGTCCTGAGCTCCAAGACACAGGGCGCCACGTGTTCTCAAGTAAACATATTTGGTGTGTCTGCAATAGGCGGGGCTCTCCAAAGCTTGGGGTCCAGCGAGCAGTGACTCTGGCCAGTGTCCCAGGGCAGCATCGGGATGCAAACTCCACCATCCTGGACCTGACTTCCTCCACTGAACACCGCCATTTTACAGTGAGTGCACATCACTGAGATGGGGTGCCTATCACACACCACCAGACTGTGGGGCCCCCTGCGAGACTCCAAATTCCAGATACCCAGCAACTGTGTCCGTCTTTTCCACTACTGTTCCTCAGCATTTAGTACAACAATTTGGCGCAAAACGTGAGCTCAGCAACTACTTCGTCAACTAAGTTGCAAAGCATTTTGGGACCCTTATTTTTCACACTTGTGAAATAGGGAGAAGGCTAACCTTACCTCACTGAGCTTTTTTTTGAGAATGACAGGTGATCGTATTTATAGAACCTCCAAATACTCTGTGACACACAATCGGGGCTCTCTTAGCTATGTGATGAATTAATTATAATAAGGAAAGTTAGGAAACTCTTAACTTCTTAATAACAAAGTGGAAGAAGTAATGGCTATGACACTAAGCCTATTTTGAGAATTAAATAAGATTATTTACGTGGCACAGAGTAAGCGTTCAATAACTGGGTGCGGCAGTGTTGATCAGCAGATGATGATGGTGACAATGAGCTTAATGCCAAACACGCCTCTCGTCTCACTCACTTCATGAGACCATGAACCCCTTGGAAAGGACATAAAAGAAAAACACAAGAGCCAGAAAGCCAAGCTCTGCCCTCCACACTGTCTAGACACAATGCTTTAAAATAACTATTATTGTTCTAAGTCAGGCGTGAAATCCTGAGTGAGCATTCACTAATGCAGGAGTGTGGGCACAGAGGAAAAAAAAACCCAGATTCTCTCCCACAGAAGCGTGTATTATCCAGTAGAGATGATAACTTTGAAAACAAGAAATAACTTTTAAAATCACACAACACAGGGGGCGTCTGGGTGGCTCAGTTGGTTAAGCGTCCGATTTCAGCTCAGGTCATGATCTCACGGTTCGTGGGTTTGAGCCCCGCATCAGGCTCGAACTGGGAGTCTGCTTCAGATTCTGTGTCTCCCTCTCTCTCTGACCCTCCCTTGCTCATGCTGTCTCTATCTCTCTCTCAAAAATAAAAAAAAATTTAAAAAAATAAAATCACACAAGACAGTACAGAGCATCATTAAGTCGAATGCTAAATTGTATAGTGCTGATGGCCTAGAAGAGGATCGTGGAAGGAAAGGTGGATCAGTGGGGCTGGAGCAGTTGGTGGGGAGGGAGGGGAGTTGCCAATGAATGACAGAAGAAAGGAGTGGGGAGGGGGATTGTAAATGAATAACAGAGAAAAGGAGGGAAAGAGAACAGGAAAGAGGGAGGGAAGGAGGGAGAAAGGAAGAGAGAGAGGGAGGAAGGAGGGAAGGGAGAAGGGAATGAAGGGAAGGGGAGGGAGGGAGGGAGGGACAGGGGAGGGAGGGAGAGAGGATGGGAGGAGGGAAGGAGGGAGGAAGGGAGAAGGGAGGGAGGAAGGAAGGATAGAGAAAGAAGAAGGTTCAAGTTGGGTGGACAAAGGTGAGTTCAGAAAGTTGGAGTACATTTGGGCCGACTTCAGTAATGGGAGAATGGAAAGTAATATATGAAGACCAGCACTTTCCTTCACATCAGTTTCAGCTACTCGCGTCTTTTAGAATTTAAAGCTGTGGTCCTGTCCTCTGCTGTGAAATGACGCCAGTGTAAGGAAGCAGATGGCTCTCATGTAGCAGAAGTAATCACTGCTGCAGTCCCGGCTCCATATGGGAACCTCCGTGAACACAAACTTTGACGTGCCCTCTTGTTGTTCTTTCTTTTCTGATTATGACTGAGTTTGTTCACCACAGCGCCTGGTGTTAGAAGTCCCGTCCGTTAGCATTCTGATCATCACTCACCATTAGTTCTCGAGCTCTCCATCGCCATGGCAGTTATTAACCATCTGCTTCCACTGCGCACGTTACTTACACGCGGCACTTAGCCAAGTTAATGTGGCCAGGTTTCCACTCATTTCTGAAACACAGATTCAGGGATAATATTTTGTCGAAATTAAATCAGAGTGTTTTAACTCCAACTCCTCATTTTCCACTTGTAACCTCCCACTTCCCAGACCGTGGCCCATCGTGTAGAATCTATTTGACACATCAGGATCCAGGCCCAGGAGACTTAAGGCTCCAGCACTTTTCTGCAGGGGAAGGACATCCAATCCGACAATGAAGGGAAGGTCACCCCTTCAATCCCAGGGAACTGGGGTAGGAGGAGGCTCCAGGTAAAGGTAGGGAAGGAAGGGGAACAGCTATTGAATGAGGGCCGGGAATCCCGAGGGCAGAGGGTCTCACCCACTCAGTCAGGAGACACTCTGGAAGGAGCCTCCTTGCACACCTTGCCAAGAACCCCCTTCTTTCTCCCCGCCCCCGGGATACCGGATGCCACTTTGGAGTGGAGGTGAGCAGGGGAGAGACGTGGGGGTAGAAAGACAGCATTGTTTTCCTAAAAGATTTGAATGTGTTCCCTAATGAATGAATCAGGTCAAACTGTTTTAAAACTTGAAGGACCTGAAAGTTAATTTAGAGGAAAACGATATTTATGGACAACATAAAGACACTACACTTGATCTACGCTTCTGAGTAATTTGCAGCCTGCAACATACAAGAGCTCCCGTCAATTTGGATTTTCTTCACTAATGTCGAATCCATATGAATTTAGGTGTACAAAATTGATGCCTCCATCTAGGCGCAAAAAAAACTTACTGTGCTCATCTTTATAGAGTAAATCAAATTATGGGAGAAATATTTACCTACTTAAGAGGATAGAGCTATTGAACATCTCAGAAGCACAATTTTGCCTCCAAAGATGTGATTTCAGCTAAAAAAGGAGGGTGTGATGCTCGGGCTAGTGTTTGATATGCTAATCATGTCAGTCATCTGATATGAATTTATTATTAATGTCGACTAACATTTACTGAGCCTTTATTATGGGCCAGCCTATGTGCTAAGCACTCACATTAGCTCCGGCCCTGTGAGGGATGCTATCATTCCCCCATCATAAGGAAGGACCAAGGCGAGAGGGAATGTCTGTTATATTTACCGAACTGACTGTACGAAATTCTTTTCCTTGGTAGGGATGCTACGGGCTGGCAAACAGTCACATGTGTGTAATAACAAAGGACATATTACAGTTGACCCTTGAACGACATGGGTTTGAAGTGGATTATTTCAATATGTGAATTTTGTTCAATAAATACAGAACAGTGCTATAAGAGTGCTATAAATTTATTTTCTCTTCCTTATGATTTTCTTAATAGTATTTTCTTTGCTCTAGCTTATGTTTCTAAGAATACAGTCTAGAATACATATGACATACAAAATATGTGTTAATAAACTTTATGTTCTCAGTAAGGATTCCAGCCAAAAGTAGGCTATTAATAGTTAAGTGCTGGGAGAGTCAGATCTTCGACTGTGAGGGAGGTACTCCCAACCCCCACATCGTCTGAAGGTCAGCTGTATAAGTGTTAAGAAGTCTCCAACTGGGGCACCTGGGTGGCTCAGTCGGTTAAGTGTCTGACTTCAGCTCAGGTGATGATCTCTCAGCTTGTGAGTTCAAGCCCTGCGTCAGGCTCTGTGCTGACAGCTCAGATTCTATGTCAGACAGCTTCAGATTCTATGTCTCCCTCTCTCTCTACCCCTCCCCTGCTCACACTCTGTCTCTCTCTCTCTCTCAAAAATAAACAATTAAAAAAACATTTAAAAAAAGAAGTCTCAAACTTTTTTGATTATAAACACCAAACCTGGACACCTTTGTGGACAAGTTATTTAATGCCTTTTGTTCAGTTTCCCTATCTACTCAGTACCTCACAGCGTCGCCGTGAGGACTGAATAACACATGTAAGTACTCGGAATGACACCCAGCACAGAATGAGCTGTAAGGGACCCCTATGGGCTTCCTATGAATCTCTGTCCTGGCCTTTATCATTTTTCACCTACGTGTCCACATTTCAATGGGGATGCTTGACAAGGGTGAAATCTCTTGTACTTTTTTTAAAGTTTTTATTTTCTTTTTAGTAATCTCTACACCCACTGTGGGCCTCTATGTCATGACCTTGAGATCAAGGATCACACGCTTCTCCAACTGAAACAGCCAGGTGCCTCCAAAATACCTTACTTTTTTGTGTACAAAGCACAAATATACATACAGCATATAAACATATTTAAGTATAACTATGATAGTAAAATTTCATGGCAGGGGGGAGTGCCTGGGTGGCTCAGTCCATTAAACATCCAGCTCTTGATTTCAGCTCAAGTGATCTCACGGTTGGTGGGTTGGAGCTGACAGCACTGAGCCTGCTCCAGATTCTCTCTCTCCCTCTCTCTCTCTGCCCCTCACCCCCACCCCTCAAAATAAATAAGTAAGCTTTAAAAAATAAAAATTAAAGGCACCTGGGTGGCTCAGTCAGTTAGGCATCGGACTTCAGCTCAGGTCACGATCTCACAGTCGGTGGGTTTGAGCCCCACATCGGGCTCTGTGCTGACAGCTGACTCAGATTCTGTGTCTCCCTCTCTCTTTGTTCCTCCCCCATTCATGCTCTGTCTCTGTCTCTCTCAAATAAACACTAAAAAGAAAAATTTTAATTAATTAATTAATTAAAAACTTAAATTTTATGGGGGAAGGACAATATTTTACAAAGGCAAACAAAAGAAGCCTGCTTGAGGAAACAGTAATGAAGAAAAGCGTAGGAAGCACTGCCCTAAACAGTGAGAACTGAGATCTGCTAGCCTCTGCAAGGCCCCACCCCTGGCAGAGCTCTGCAGAAAGTACCGAGTCCCTAAGTCTCAGATGACTGAGACTCAGAAGGTACTGAGTCCTTCAGTCTCAGATGACTCCTTAGAAATCCTCACTTTCCCCTCAGGATACTCGGAGGCATCCGGGTCTCTGTGCTCTCAGGATTCGGGACTCTGTAGAACACACTGCCAGGGGCAAGAAAGAAAGGTAAAGGGGTCTCCTTGAAATGCAGTGTCGTAGTGATTGGTATGTGGGAGCCGCAGGGTCTCCACCGCCCACCTCTCACAGCGAGAGGAGGCGATTCACGCCAGGTCTCAGGAAAATGCGGCAGGCAAAGGGGGTCTGCAGGGCTGCCTCCTCTTCCCTTTCAACCTCCAGCAGTTCCTCGGAAGGCAGCCCCACCTTAGCAAACTCCCCACCCAAACACCTAGGGTTTGCCCCCTAAGGGTTACGGACCAGGTAAGTAAGCTGAAATACACACGCAGAGGACTGTCCTGATTTCATGATTCCACGTCCCAGATTTGAACAGAAGATCATACGTAACCCCTCCAGTAGGATGCAAAATGGTGGTATTGCAGGCATCTACCACTCATCATTAATGGCGTTTTGATGGGGGTTTGGGTTAGTATTGTTTTACAAACTTTTGTCATTGGGGGAGGCTTTTTTTGATAAGAGAGATGACTTAGCACCGTAAGTCACACCATACAGCTACGTTCCTGAGTTGTGTGTGCATAGAGCTGGCCTCAGGAATACCACGTAGTTCAGAAAGAGCTGAGAACAAAGAAGAACGTCCCCAAACAGAGCCCGGCTTGGAATAATCACTCAATGACACTTATTGACTATGTGCTAAGCACATTGTTTTCAATCTTGACTGTCACTTAACCTCATGACAGGTTAAGTGAAGAACTCCATGTCGCAGACCCACTCATTCAGGACATGTTCAGGAGGTAACGGGGACAGGCTATCGCTATGGTCCCCTGGGCCCGTGCCAAATGCCAATGACAGCCCACGTGAGGGCTACTGCCCTCACAGCGTCTCTGTTAGCTACGTCCCCAGCCTGGCTGCCGCATGGTGGGGACCAGAGACTCTGCGAAGCCACATAAATAAGAGTGCGGAGAGCAGGGAGGCCAGGAGGCCCCCAGCACAGGGACACCTTTGCAGCTGAACTCTGGAAGGAAGCAGCTCCGTGTACAATTGTAATTACAGAGAGTCGGATTCTTTATTTACACTTTCTCTTCGTTCATGTCATTAATGAGCTCCTGCTAATGGCACATGTGAATTGAAAAGGCCTAAACTGCACTTTCTACACCTTGTCATTCTTATGAGCCAATTACGAGGAACTGCTCAGTGCTGATCGCGAAGAAATGCATGTTCATTACGCGGAACAGGTGTCTCACCAATAATAATGATCATTATAATCTCCTACAGACAAGCCGGAAGGACGCGGTGTGAAGACAATGGAAGGACAGCCTCGAGCCCCGCTAAGTAACACCTGCTGGTTGTGTGGTGCCCTGTCATGCAAAACATCCTCGCCCCATGCAAATGTCCCTCTTCGTTCTCTAGAACTTTCATCCGCTAAATTCCTGATACTGATCTCACTAAAAATCATAACCCTTCCATGTCATCAGGGGGCACAGCAGGAAGAAAAATACCATTTTCCTTTCTTCCCCCTGAGCGGGGTACTGAGTTGGATGCTTTCAGTATGTTGTCTTCTGTAATCCTCACCACGACATTGTCAGGTGGGAGTAATACTCCCACTTTACAGATAAGCAACTGAGACCGTTGGTCTTGTGTGATGATTCTCAAATGTACGGTACATCAGAATCATCTGGAAGACTTCTTTTTTTTAATGCTTATTTGTTTTTGAGAGAGAGAGCGTGCAGATGTGCATGGGTTGGGGAGGCATGCCGGGGGTGGGGAGGGTGAGACAGAAGAAGGCTCCCAAGAGGGCTGTGAGCTGACAGCAGCAAATCTGACCCATGGCTCAAACTCGCAAACATGAGATCATGACCTGAGCCGAAGTCCGACGCTCTACATACTAAGCCACCCCGGCGCCCCACCTGGAAGGCTTCTCAAAACATAGATTGCTGGGCCCGCCCCCAAAGTTTCTTATTCAGTAGGTCAGGGGTCTGCAGTGGGAATAAGAATTTGTATTTCTAACAGGAAACGAGCCTGAGTTTGCTAGGCCTGGTTCAGAGGGCCACTGGAATAGTGGAGTATGTATGCGCTGAGGTTTGACGTAGGCCTGGGTTCAAATATAAGCCCCACTGACTACCATCAGCATGTTTGTTTGCCAGGGCATGAGGTCTCCCTGAGCTTCAACTATAAAATGAAGATAATGGTACCTGCTTCGCAAGGTTGCTCAGAGGACTGGCAGGCATGTGGGCAAACTAGGGGCAAACTAGGACCCGCCCATCAGGCGCTCACAGGGTGGCCTGCTGGTGAAGAGCTGAGTCCCTACTGCACTGAGTCTGGCATGGCAGCCATAGCTGGAGCCAAGGTTTGGCTTGGGTCCTCTTGAGGCCTTCCTGAACCCTCTTATCCCCTGCCCCTCGCTCCCTAAATCCTGATGCATTTAAGGGCGTATCACAAAATGGCACTCATAATTCAAAATGGTGCACATCAACTAGTATTGTTTCCACATGCTTCTTACACCCCAATCAACCTTAAGACCCTTGGAAAGGGAACCGTGTAGTATGTGACTTCTACACGCATCTCTACACAAAAGCTAACATAGAAGTCCCTTGAGAGTCTTGGGGTAAGGAGGCCTCCTCCCACTGCCCTAGCCTACTCTGTCCCCAACGAACTGTCCCTCCTTTGTCTCTAGTTGCACTTGTGTTTGTCAAAGTACTTAACACACTGCATAGTCTTCACTTATCCATCAGACACCACACACACACACACACACACGTTAGACTGTAATCACCACAAGAGCAAGGACCATGACCATGACAGCAAGGACTGCTATGTGTCTAGAGTAGGTCACCAATTAGCGTGTCAGAAAAACCGAGTCCCTAGATGAGACTACAGGAAAGATTTTCTTCTTTCCAGTATTGGCTGATGGAAAATTCTAGAAGTAGGGAGGTGGCTTGATGCTTTCTTTGCTGATATCGACATTAGCAGTCCCTGGCTAGGGTATCCATACATCTCAGTTTGCCCAAGACAGTCCTGGGTTTCACCTGCACTGTCCTATTCACATGGGAAAGACCGGGTTGTCCAAAGTAATTAATACTCCATTTCACTTTCAAAAGTGTCCACATTTGGAATAAGTTATGTGGCCACTTTATCACTGGTCTAAATGAGAGCTGGTGACCACACAGTTTGGGGACCCAAAAGCAAGTCATTTATACTCTCAAGGCCCCAGCAGCGTACCTTGCTAAGAAATAGAGGGTTCTCTGAGCCCACTGGCAGTGAGAGAGAAGTTTAGAGGTGCAAATAATCTCTCATGCCGCTCGCTGACCCTCTGCCCCTTGTGGCTTTAAAAGCAAATGCACCACATTCACTTGACCTCACTTGTCATCTCGGAGCCAGCGAGGTCATCACATGAAATTATGGGCTGCTTCTAATATGTTGGCATGGCCTATGGGCTGAAGATGGAGGCTTGCCTATTATATTCCCTGACACCTCAAGGAAGTAAGGCACATTCATCAGTGGTTTTACTTCCCCTACCCTCTCTCCCCATTGCACAGGTTACAAATTAAAGAACAGGAGGTGGGGGGAGGGGTGAGACAGGGAGGCAGAACTGCTATTTACTTGGAACAAGGTCACCCCATCTCCACCCTGACCAGGCCTTCTTCCAGCGGAGCTGGGAACATGGGAGCCACACATGTGGCTCAGCTCTGCCAGCCTGCCTAGATTTTGCTGATGGCCAACACATTCTCCGAGCGTTCAGGGGGTGTATCCAAAACAGGGGTGAAGCTGGGAGAATCCCAGAGAAGTCTACAGCCTGCACTTGAGATGTCTGCAGTCCAGTCTGGATGAGAAGATCAAGATTAACACACAGCTAGAGCAAAAGTCTGGGCCCTGTGGGCTTTTACTGGGTTGAACAGAAACACTGATATTCAAGGCATATCTTAGCTTGGACTGCTACTTAAAAAGACAAAAAATACCATAGATTGACTGACTTAAGCAACACATGTTTCTCTCAGTTCTGGAGGCTGGGAGTCCAAGTTCAAGGTGCTGGCAGATTCCATGTCTGGTAAGAACCTGCCTCCTGGGTTACAGACATAGTTTCCACTACATCCTCACATGGCCTTTTCTGGGTGCATAAGCACACAGAGCAAGAGACAGAGCTCTCTTGTGGCTCCTCTTCTTACAAGGGCACCAATCCCATCAGGAGAGTCTCACCTCAACTTAACTAATTTGCGAAGAGCCCACCTGCCATCACTCTGGGGGTGAGAGCTTCAACGTATGAACTTGGGAAGGAAATATTCAGCCAGTAACAAAATACCTCTACGAGAAGACAAGTCAGTCAACAAATATTTATTCTACACGGGCCCTGTGACAGACTGCGTTCTGAGCACTGGAGATGAGTGTATGCCCCGACTATAAACCTCTGCCCCCATAGAATGTACATTCTGGAGGAAAGGACTGGAAACCAGCCAGTAGCAGATGATACATCTACCAATGTGTCCGTAGACTTAACCTGCAAAGCAAATTCCCCAGAATCCCACTGGTGGACACCGTACCCAGGAAAGCCTGTGCAGAGTGCTTCAGATCTATTCCTTCATCACCTCCTTTACTCCCTGCTACACCAGGAATCAGTCAGGTGTGGGAAAGGACGTTGTCAAGGTCAAAGAGGCTGGCAAAGAACACTTTGATTGTCTCACCTGTCATTCCCCCCACCACCACCACTTCTAGCTTTACTCCCTAACAGGTCTGATCTCAATTCTCAGAATTCTGCATGAAATTTCCATGTAGATAAGCCCATGGTGCCCCTGGGCTTGGCAGGATGTTGTTGAGCATATGACCATCACTTTGAACTTCTGAATCACAGACCTGAAGCCACTGTGAGTCTTATTGCCCCTCCTGGAGGAAAGGTAAACTGAGCAACGATGTGCACTGATGACTCACTTACAGCCGCACTAATAACACACTGAGAACCTACATTCTCATTCACTTTGTCCTCTGTGTCAACGTTAGGGGCAGCTCAGTGTTGACGCAGATCCAAAGGCTTTGGGTACAACAGACTTTAGGTCACATACTGATGTTACCTTGGGCGAGTTACATAACCTCTCTGAAACTCAGTGTTTTCATCTGTAAAAGGAGAACAGAGACCCGGCAAGTTTACTGAACTACAGCTCATATATGTGAAGTGTCTAGCGCGGAACAGTCACAGAATAAGTGGTGCTTACTGCTAACGCTAATGCCGTTGTTATTGTTGCCAAGAGCCATTGCTAGTGATCACGAGAGACAGAATTGTGTATGTTACAATAGCCCAGTATGAACAGCAGGGTGTGTATATGTATACAAGTTAACCGTAATCTACACCCAGGGATGGCTGAATAACATATGAGTCATCTGATCATTAATCCACACTCCAGAAGTGAGTGAAATCTTGCCTTTCAGATGTTTCTTTCTATACCCATACCAGAGGATGCATGAGTTAACATAGGGGATGAGAAATAGCATAAGGTGTCAGATTGTCAAATAAAGCTCAGAGATCTTACTCAGTATCAAGACTTATGGATAATGCCAAGGATACAAGTTTGTGAGGCACAGGTAAATAAAAGAGAGGACTGTGACCCCTGCCTTAGATCCCCAGGTCTTTCCTCGATACATGAGCACACACTTTGAGATCTCAAGTATTACATGTGGCTGCAACACTTATATAAAAGGGAGATGTTTGAGTTACGAAACATCTCTATTTTCATACTCAGTCGTGTAGCCTAACATGACACTTCCTGGGGAATCTTGTCCCACAAGATCTCAAGTCTCCTTAACATAAACAATCCTACACAGACCAGGTATATTCTGCTAAAAACATTGCACAGGGAAGGACGGGTCTGTTAGTTAGCATTAGTGCTATGACTGGTGATATGCCAGGAGGTCTGTAATTAGCATGTTAACAAAAACTTCTACCTTCCTTCTTCCTTCCCAGAGGCGTCTCAGCCTCCCTGCCCAAAGGAAAGAACTAGATTTTAGGCCTGGTGTTAATCATCCTTTTCTCAATGTTAGAAATACTTTTTCACTGGTTAAATGAATGGTGTTCAAGAAATATGGTTGGTGGGAAAGACTGAGAGGGGGGCTCAGTTGGTTATGCATCTGACTTTGGTCATGATTTCATGGTTTGTGGGTTCTGCGCTGGGCTCTGTGCTGACAGCTCAGAGCCTGGAGCCTGCTTCGGATTCTGTGTCTCCCTCTCCTTCTGCCCCTCCCCCACTCATTCTCCCTCTCTCCTTCTCTCTCTCTCTTTCTCTCTCTCTTAAAAATAAATAAAAATTCGGGGCGCCTGGGTGGCTTAGTCGGTTAAGCGTCCGACTTTCGCTTAGGTCATGATCTTGCGGTTCGTGGGTTCGAGCCCCGCGTCGGGTTCTGTGCTGACTGCCAGCTCAAAGCCCGGAGCCTGTTTCAGTCTGTGACTCCCTCTCTCTCTGACCCTCCCCTGCTCACGCTGTCTATCTCTCTCTCTCCTAGAAATAAATAAAAATTTAAAAATAAATAAATAAATAAATAAATAAATAAAAATTAAAATTTTTTTTTTAAAAACTGAGAGGTATTACTGCCCTTGCAAAAATGAGGTATAAGAAATAATCTGTCAAACCCAATGGGCTTCCAGGTCAGTGTATTCTCCCTCCATCCTTGACTTAACGTTGGATTTTGTCGCCCAAGCTATCCAGAAATTTGTCTAATTCTAAAGGCAGAATACTGCTGCCTCTGCCTCCAAATGGGCATTTAATGCAAGGTGCTCATCAAAGAGGGGCGCCCCGCTGGCTCAGTCAGTGGAGCATGTGACTCTTGATCTCAAGGTCATGAGTTCAAATCCCACGTTGGTCATGGCACCTACTTTAAAAAAAATGTTTGTCAAAGAGCCTAAGTATTAGGTGTGGATTGATCTAGGTTTAGAGAAAGATATTTTAGAGCTCTTTTTTGCCTGCTTCTAATAAACATGGCTTGGTAATAAATGTCATACATGTGTAGTTAGGACTAGATGTGAGACTTGTTTTCATTCTAATTTGTTACTTGATGGCAAAAAGTGGCGGAAGGGAGGCTGTGTCCTACCTTCCACAAAACATTACATTTGCCAAAGACCATGGCAATTATTAAAAGGACTAACTAGCTGAGATCAGCTGTCAGACCAGTTTGAATATCCAGGTCCTTGCCCTGCTGTGGCACTAACCAGCTGTACTGTCTGGGCGCAGTTTCTGGCCTCTTCTGGCCTCAGTTTCCTCAACTGGACTAAACTTTACTCAAAGCTCTGTCACACAGTCATTTTCTCCCTGTTGCAACAGCTTTATGTCCTACTATATCTGTTCCTATCAGAAAAATAGGGGAGGGGGCAGGGAGTGCAACAGTAGCAATCTGCTTAAATGAAAAAGGAGAAAGAAAAGGAGGAAATGAACTATGACCCTATTATTGTGGGGAAGGGGAAGGTCTGGATGTACAGGAAAGAAGCGTATTCTTCAATGTCTCTCTCTTGTCTTTGAGGAAGTTGAAATAAGGAACCTGAGGAAATCTGAATAAGTAGGATGAAACAAAACTATTAAGACCTAGGGCGATTATATACTTTCTTGTCAAAACCTGGATTATTTTGAGAATGATAGGGGACATTATGAAGAATTACTTCAAGGGCACCTGGGTGGCTCAGTTAGTTAAGTGTCCAACTTCAGCTCAGGTCATGATCTCACGGTTCACGGGATCGGACACCATGTCAGGCTGTGTGCTGACAGCTAGCTCAGAGCCTGGAGCCTGCTTCAGATTCTGTATCTCCCTCTCTTTCTGACCCTCTCCTGCTAATGCTGCCTCTCTCTCTCTCAGAAAAAAATAAAAAATATTTTAAAAATTAAAAAAAAAAGAATTACTTCAGAACAGGCAAAAAGTATCCCCAGCTAGATGGATGGATGGTCACCTGACTCAGATCTGGTCTTTGCACACAGATCAAGTGAGTCATGCACTTGATGGTTCCTACCACTAGGAAGGATTAACAAAAGTTAACAATCGGGTCTTTCAAAACAAGAACAATTTGAAAACTGAAAACATTCAAGCAAATATGCAAATAACAAAAGGTACCTTGCCACTGACATTATTTTTTACTCTTAATTATTATTTTAGCTTAATTGATGGTCTTATTTTTTCTTTTGTCCTTGATGAAAAAGTTCAACCCTTGAGAAAAAAAAATAGATTATTTCCCCTCACCAACGGTATAAATATTTTAAATAGGTAGGCTAGAAAATATCTTTCAGGCTTCAATAAAAAGACTGCTCAACTAACCAGACTCCCTTTCATATCATGGTCATCATTAAAAATTAATCCACTAATTTCACCCTTTCAAATAAATTAGGAAAAGTACTACTTTGCTTCAGGAAAAAAATATTTGTGAGAGCAAGTTGAACTATAGTTGGAAAAAAAAAAGACTGAACTGAACTACAGTGGAAATACTACATCAAAAGGGGTATAATATAAATGTCCAACAATAAGAAGCATTAAATAACTTCTAGTGCATTCATGTAAGGGGAAATTGTCCAACCGTGAAAACTAATAACTTAGAATCACACAACCTAGAAAGACGTTTTTGATGTATTGTTCAAGAAAGGTATATTGAAACACAACAAATATGTTTAAAGCTATGAGTTCATAATGACACTAAAAACAAAGAGGAGAAAAAACTCATGGTTCGCTTTTGGGGAATGATGAAGAAACCACCCATTATTTTGTGAACAGGAGCCTAGAGGGAAAGAATCAAGCAGGTATCTCGCCCCTCCAGTGCTAATTACACCTATGCATAAAAAATAGTTGGCGAGGGGAACTTTATCTTCATGGAAGTATTTTAGCTGATAAACAAAAAAGATGAGTTAGGATTAGAGTCTTCACCATTTTATACCGTCTAATAAATTTATAGATGCGTTAGACTGTTGGGAGTGCTCTGAAAAAGGACCACAGACTGACTGGCTTAAAGAACAAGAATGTACCTTCTCACAGTCCAGGAGACTGAACTAAGATGAAGGTGTTAGCCATCTTCTCCCTGTGTCTTCACATGATCATCACTCCATGTGCATCTGTGTCTGTATCTCTTCTAGTTATAAGGATACCCAATGACCTCATTTTAACTTAACCTCCTCTTTAAATACCACACTCAGTCATAGTCTGAAGGTACAGAGGGATCAGAACTTCACTATGTAAATTGGTGGAAGGAAAGGTGAGGAGGCACAATTCAGCCTATAAAGACAGATCTAGAAAACATAAAAAGAGAGATACCAAAGATTATGTGCCTCCTGAGGGATGGGCACGGTTCCATTTATGAAGCAGAGTAGACTAATAAGAAATAGAACGGGAATCTAACCAAGCTTTGAGATCTAACAAACAACTTAGAGGAATGTCATAAATCATTATAAGAACCAGAGAGATGTTAACAGTGACTGGGTAGTTGAGGGTTTTAAGATATTGTTGTTAATTATTGAGCTTTGATAACGGTATTGTCCCTTGTTAAGGGTCAATATCTTTTAAAGATGCACACTTGGATATTTACTGATTAAATGTTATGATGGCTAGGGTTCAATTCAGACAGAATAACCTGGTGTGGGAGTAAATTGAGGTACAGATAAAACAAGATTTAGCGTATTACTCAGTCCATTCTAATATATGTTTGAAACTTTTCATAATAAAAAGGTGGGTTTTTCCCAGTGAAGAAATGGGCAGAAGACATGAACAGACACTTCTCCAAAGAGGACATCCAGATGGCCAACAGACACATGAAACGATGCTCAGCATCGCTCCTCATCAGGGAAATACAAATCAAAACCACACTGAGATACCACCTCACGCCAGTCAGAGTGGCTAAAATGAGCAAATCAGAGAACTCTAGATGCTGGCGAGGATGTGGAGAAACGGGCACCCTCCTACACTGTTGGTGGGAATGTAAACTGGTACAGCCCCTCTGGAAAACAGTGTGGAGGTTCCTCAGGAAACTAACAATAGAACTCCCTTATGACCCAGCAATAGCACTGCTAGGAATTTACCCAAGGGATACAGAAATGCTGAGGCATAGGAGCACATGTACCCCAATGTTCATAGCAGCACTCTCCACAATAGCTAAAACATGGAAAGAGCCTAAGTGTCCATCAACAGATGAATGGATCAAGAAGATGTGGTTTATCTATACCATGGAATACTACATGGCAATGAGAAACAATGAAATCTGGCCATGTGTAGCAACATGGATGGACCTTGAGGGTGTTATGCTGAGCGAAATAAGTCAGGCAGAGAAGGACAAATATCATATGTTTGCACGTATAGGAGGATTAGGAGGAACTTGACGGAGGAACAAGGGGGAGAAGAAGGGGGGGAAATGGTGGGGGTAAGGGAGAGAGGCAAACCATGAGAGACTCTTGAATGCTGACAAAAACTGAGGACTGATGGATGTGGGGGGGAGGGGGGGATGGGCATGGAGGAGGGCACTTTGGGGATGAGCACTGAGTGTTATGTAGAAACTAATTTGACAATAAACTATTTGTAAAAAAAAAAAAAAAAAAAAAAGGTGGGTTTTTTTTAAGTGAGGGAAGGAAAGCAGGTTAGAGCACGTAAGGTACAGTTCCATTGTGGAAATATGGGGGGACACGCACATGCATGTGCACAAGCTTAGGAAGAAAATCAAACAGTAAATACATTAAACCTTCTAGAGGTTTATCCCCGGGTGGGTGGCAGAATTAAAAGTGATCTCACTGTCTTTACTCCCTCCTTCATTGTTTACAATTTTTAATGAGTATTTCTGAGTTTCACCATGAAAAACAATCTACTTTTTATATATACAAGGCACTATATATTTTTCAATAAGTACCTATATTTATTATAAATATATTTATATTTAATAAATATTTTTTTAAATAAATCAAAGATCTGCTGCCTTGAGTCCCTCCTGTGGGCAGCAGTCTAGAGTTAAGCTGATGAATGAAAGCTTATTACTTGACTAATCTCTTTTGTTCCTGGAGTTTGAGGGCTATTAAGGCACATTACCCTATGGAGTAATATAACATCCGAGATCATGTCAGACCCACATTCGAATGGTGAAAATGGCATGTTTCATAGGCACGCCATAAAGACTATAATTGGACCCATTAACTATGACGCATGTGAATTCCAAAGGTTACTGAATAAATAATGTTATTTAACAAAGCAAAATTGGAGTGTGAATTGACTGAAATTAGAGTCCATTTCCCTTCTGAAAATTCCATCCCTTTCTTCAGACAGTGAACTAACTGGAGCATTCTTTCCAGCGGACTGACAAGTCAGGGGTGAGCGGGGAACAGACGGCCCTGACAATGCCTGGCTTCCCCTCCCCCCACCGCACAGGTGTGCCAGGAAGCTTCACCAGGGGATGGTTTTCTGTGTTAGAAAAACTCAGTTCAGTCCCCCTCCTGTGTTTCTCTTTGGGGTGTCACCTTTACTCCCACACTGCTGACACTTCTGGTCACAAATGCATAGAGGTTTCTCTCCCACAAGCAATTCTCTGTCAACACCAGTTGGGTGTCTTACAATTTAACTCAACTGTAACTCTACCTACCCGGAGATAGTGTCAGATCCCACAGGGGAAGGACTCAGTCTCCTGGCACCGGCCCCACCCCCCATTTCAGATGCCAGCCACAAGCCCAAGCCATCATATATCTATGCCTCTGATGAAGCAGCTGCAGATCACAGGGTCCAACAGCCCTGTCCTTGGGTGGGATTAATTTGCTGGAGCAGCTCAAAGAACTAAGGGGAACACTTAACTTACATTTGCCCATGTCTTAAAGGACATGATAAGGGATGCAGATGAACAACCAGATGAAGAGTTACAAAGGGCAAGGGCAAGGGCAGAAGATGCGGTCCCTGTGCACTTGGGGTCCATTAACCTCCGGGAGTGGCTGTGTTCACCCTGGAGCTCTTCAAGCACCCCTCCCCCCACTACAGGGACTTTTATGGAGGCTTCCTCACCTCGGCATGATAGTCAGAAACTCCATCTCCAGCCCCTCTCCTCTCTCTGGAGGGTGATGGCTGGGGCTGAAAATACCAAGCATTTTTAAAAAATTTTTTATAATTTATTTATTTTTGAGACAGAGAGAGACAGAGCATGAGTGGGGGAGGGGCAGAGAGAGAGGGAGACACAGAATCTGAAACAGCCTCCAGGCTCTGAGCTAGTTGTCAGCACAGAGCCCGACACGGGGCTCGAACCCACAAACCGTGAGATCTGACCTGAGCCGAAGTCGGATGCTTAACCGACTGAGCCATCCAGGTGCCGCTGAAAATCCCAAGCTTTCAATCTTTCTGGAGACCAGCCCCCATCCAGGAGCCATCCAGGATCTCACCCAGACAAGATGCCCCTTGTGCTCTTATTGTTTAGGAATTTACAAAGGTCTCAAGAGCCAAGCAACAGCGTCAAAGACTAAATATTAGAACAAAGTATGGTCAGGACCCCTGGGGGGCTCAGTCCCTTAAGCGTCTGACTCTTGATTTCGGCTCAGGTCGTGAGCTCACGGTTCCTGGGTTTGAGCCCTGAGTCAGGCTCTGCTCTGACAGTGAGAAGCCTGCTTGAGATTCTCTCTCTCTCTCTCTCTCTCTGCCCCTCCCCACCTTGGATCCTCTCTTTCTCTCTCTCAAAATAAATAAATCATTTTTTTTTTAAAAAAGAACAAGAAATGATCCTAGTGATCAAATCATCTAGGAAACTGCAAGGGTGTTAGGAGTTCTGTGCCAGGACCTGGGGGCAGCGGCCAATGTGTGTTTTTACCATTATCTCATGTTCACATGCCAGGCACATGTATTTAGTACCTTGCGTGCAGAAGGTCCTGTATTTGGAACTTTGGTGAAAGCTTGGAGGAACTAGAAGGATGAGGGTTTTAAAAATGACTTTTTGGGGCGCCTGGGGAGCTCAGTCGGTAAAGCGTCCGACTTCGGCTCAGGCCATGATCTTGCAGTTTGTGGGTTCGAGCCCTGCATCAGGCTCTGTGCTGACAGCTCAGAGCCTGGAGCCTGCAGCCTGCTTCAGATTCTGTGTCTCCCTCTCTCTCTGCTCCTTCCCTACTCATGCTCGCTCACTCTCTCTTTCTCTCTCTCAAAAATTTAATAAACTTTTAAAAAAACACTAAAAAGAAAAATAAAAGTTATTTTTAAATACATACCCTGTTTCAGAAGACTGCAGTCTAGTTGGGATCTCACACACACATACACACACACACACACACACACACACACACCCAACCCTAGAAAAACACTTGCAGAACAGGTGTTCTCTGCTCTTATAGACTAAATTGTGTTTCCCCCACTCGCTAACCCCCGTGTGACTGTATTTGGACACAGGACCTTTATGAAGGTAATTACGGTTAAATACCGTCACGGGAATGGGACCTCAGCGTCCTTACAAGAAGAAAGAGAGAGAGACACCAGGAATGTGTGTGCACAGAGGAAGGGTCCCGCAAGGACACGGGGAGAGTAGCCATCTGCAGGCCAAGGACAGAAGTCTTACCAGAAAGCAGCCATGCCAGCACCACCGACTTCCAGCCTCCAGAACCACGAGAACATACACCTCTGTGTTAGAGGCAGCCAGTCTGAGCCTTCTGCCAGGCGGCCCTAGCGGGCTAAGACCCCTGCAGCTCACATTTCTTCACTTCACAGAAAGTGCTTCACATTCTTCACTTCCACACACACTGCCTTTGCTCTTCGGGAATGGCCCCTCCAGCTAGGAGCCAACGGTAGCCACAGGGACTCCCCCCTTGCCTCCCCTCACTTCTTGGAATACCCTCCCAACGTACAATGTCTGGGCTACCCAAGTCCAAGGGTGCAGCTAGCCCAGGAAGGGCCTTCGGGTGGAGGAGAATAAGGCCCCCTCTCGGGGTCAGCACAGCCCTGGGTGAGTAGACAGTACCTGCTGGGTGACCAGAAAATGGAGCCCCTTCCTCTGTGCATGTGCAGCTGCAGGCCAGGGTGCTCAGCGGGCCACCAGAGTCCCACCGTGCTGCCCAGCTGACGTCCCTGTGCACAACCATATGCAAAGCTCCGGTCCAAACCCCCGGCCACCTGCTCCGCGACCAGCGTCTCACCGCAGTCCGAGGCCGCTTTGACAGTAGAAGATGGCAGTAGATGTAGACACGGGGACTAGTGGATGCCTGGGGTTCCCCTTCCTCGTCCTCCCACCCCCGCACCAGCTCCAACCCTCATCCCACAGCAGCGGGACCACCTTCCCCCCTCACCACGGGCTCAGAAACTCAGCCAGCCGAAATCTGGGGGTTCCTGTGACCTGCAGACAGCACCTCCTTCATCGCCTCTACCCCAGGTGCCTTTGCCATCCCTACAAGGCAGAGGCTAAAGCTAAAATTTAATGTCCCCAGAGGCATTCAGGAAGGAACTCCCCACTTATCTGCCTCCTAATTGTTGCTGTAGAAAACCTCCCCGAGGGGGAAATGCAAAGTAAAACCACAATGAGATACCACCTCAAACACCCGTCAGTCAGAATGGCTAACAGTTAACAACTCAGGCAACAGCAGATGTTGGCAAGGATGCAGAGAAAGAAGAACCCTTTTGCACTGCTGGTGGGAATGCAAACTGGTGCAGCCGCTTTGGAAAATGGTCTGGAGTTTCCTCAAAAAATTAAAACTGGAACTACCCTACGACCCAGAAACTGCACTACTAGATATTTATCCAAGGGATACAGGTGTGCTGTTTCCAAGGGGCACACGCACCCCAATGTGTACAGCAGCACTGTCAACAGTAGCCAAAGTATGGAAAGAGCCTAAATGTCCATCGACGGATGAAAGGATAAAGAAGTTGTGGTGTGAATATACACAATGGAGTATTACTCAGTGATCAAAAAGAATGAAATCTTGCCATTTGCAACAACATGTATGGAACCAGAGGGTATCACGCTAAGCAAAATAAGTCAGTCAGAGAAAGACAAATATCATATGATTTCACCCATATGAGGAATTTAAGATACAAAACAGATTAACATAAGGGAAAGGAAGCAGAAAGAATACAAAAACAGAGAGGGAGATAAAGCATGAAAGACTCTTAAATACAGAGAACAAACTGAGGGTTGCTGAAGTGGCTGTGGGTGGGGGATGGGCTAAATGGGTGAGGGGCATTAAGGAAGACACTTGGGATGAGCACTGGGTGTTATACATAAGGGATGCATCATTGGAATCTACCCCTGAAATCATAATTGTCCTTTATGCTAACTAACTTGGATGTAAACAAATAAATAAATAAATACTCATAATGGTTAAAAAAAAAAAATCCCCATGAGGAGCTGCCAGTGTGGCCAGGAAGGGCGGGGCCGTGACCCCTTAGCTCTCCAGTGGTCCCCACTGCCAGAGGCTCTCTGCCCCAGCAGGGGCTGTAGAAGCTCTTCCAGAAAGGGCCATCTGTGAAAACTATCATCCCATTGCTGCCCAAGTCATAACTTCCATTCAAAACGATGCCCAACATGAGCTCAGACTGGAGAACCCAGCCCACTACTGAATTTTTTTAAAATTTTCTTTCATAGTTTATTTATTTTTGAGACCGAGAGAGATAGAACATGAGTGGGGGAGGGGCAGAGAGAGAGGGAGACACAGAATCTGAAACAGACTCCAAGCTCTGAGCTGTCAGCACAGAGCCTGACATGGGGCTCGAACCCACGAACTGCAAGATCATGACCTGAGCCGAAGTCGGACGCTTAATTGACTGAGCCACCCAGGCGCCCCAATACTGAATTTTTAAAAGAATGAAAATGTGGGGTGCCTGGGTGGCTCAGTTGGTTAAGCGTCCAACACTTGATTTCGGCTCAGGCCTTGATCTCACAGTTTGTGGGTTTGAGCCACAAGCCGGGCTCTGCACTGACAGCACCGGAGCTTGCTGGGGATTCTCTTTCTCCTTCTCTCTCCCCGCCCCTCCATCACTCAGGCACTCTGCACTCTCTCTCTCAAAAGTAAGTAAATAAACATTTTAAAAAAGAGAGAGAGAATGAAAATGTACCAACCTCATTATGGGGAACATGCAGATTCAGAAGGGGCTTCTCTTCGTCCCTCCCTCTCCACTAAGACCACATCTGAGGATCAAGACTGAGAGGGACATACTTCGTCTTGGTCAGGATTGTGAGGCAGGCTTATCAACAGACAACACACTCCACCAGAAGTTCGGGGTGGTTTGAAAGACAGCTTTGGAAAGCTAAAAACGTTCCAGCTAAAAACACCTTCCTTACACACCTTCATGGAGCCGGCATTATTGCTTTATTCCTTCGGCCCAATTCTCAGCCCTTTTTAAAAATACAGCCATTTGTGGGAGGAGGGACCTACGGAGCTCTTGGTGTTCCACAGTACTCAGCAGCAGTTAAAGGAATGGGCTCCAGATCTGGGCTTAGGGATTGGGGTCCTGGCTCTGCTACTCACTGGTGCGCGACCTTTGCAAGGTCATCTATCCTCCGCTTGAGTCCATCTTCTTGTTTGTAGGATGAAGGTCATCATAGTCCCTTCCTCACAGGCTTGCTGCAAGCATTAACTGAAATGACAGTGAGCTGGTTAGCACAGCGACTGACATGTAGGAGGCAATCAACGAATGTTAACACCGTTAGTCTTTAATACTCAAGTATAGTCTACTGGCTTTGTTCCTTGGGAGATGACAGAAATTTAAACATGGTTGGCTTTCAATTAACTGACCAAAGAGTCAGTGATTCCAGCATCTTCCAGTTGTCACCTGCCTTTTCTGTAACGTCACCCTCTCTCGGGCTGAAGCCATTCTCCCTCCTTATAAGATCAGCTATATTCACTGCAATGCTGCCTCTTCCCTCCTGTTTGTTAGGACCCAGGTCCCTCCCACACATGAAGTGAAGCAGCTTCACTTGGCCCAAAGGTTAGCCAATGGCCTGCCCTTGGCTTTGACTGGAAACTGATTTGGAAGGCAGAAACTACGGAGAGTTGTTTAAAAACCAAGTCCAGGGCTTGCTTGCTGAGGGCAAGGTGAATATGGCTGAAACCCTGGCCCTCTCCAGTAGCTGTAAATTTGATTTAATCAAAAAAGCATGGGTTAAGGATTTAATGGAAGCCCATCTCCAGCCTGGAAAGAATGAAGGGTAAAAAGAGAGCGCTTATTGACATTTTTACTGCCTAGCAGGAGATGCATGTCTGGCCCAAGTGAGTGAATCAGGGAATCCATCAGCATTGGAAAATGGATGAGGCGCCAATCAATCTCTCTCCCACTAAAGTGCAGCTGGGCTGCATCACCCATCAAGCTGTTTGCCAGGTGAGCGCCAGCTCTGCTCCTAGACTTGCAGAGCCAGTAAGGAAACAGCTGGACTGGAATTTGGTTGAAAATCTATGAAAGGGATTTACTCTCTCCGCTCTTTGATACAGTCAGCCTCTGAGATCTGAATCTCCCGAGGATACAGGTGAATGGGGAGTGCTCTGCAAATTACCTGAAGGGGACAGGAGTTCCCCTCCCCACCCCAATTCCAAAATGGCTCCTCTACCATTAGAGTAGCTGCTTTGAGTTATTTTCAGGCAGGCTACATTCCCATTCCTCTTTTAAAAATTATAAATATTTTTTGGGGGCTCCTGGGTGGCTTAGTCAGTTAAGCGTCCGACTTTCGCTTAGGTCATGATCTTTTGTTTCGTGGGTTCGAGCCCCGCTTCGGGCTCTGTGCTGACTGCCTGCTCAGAGCCTGGAGCCTTTTTCAGAGTCTGTGTCTCCCTCTCTCTCTGACCCTTCCCTGCTCACGCTGTCTCTCTCTCTCTCTCCTAGAAATAAATAAAAATATAAAAAAAATAAAAATTATAAATATTTTTAAAATGATTATAAACACTCTGGAGTGACAATGAGATAAAAATATCATCAGATACTAATGGCAGAGGCTGAATTGGTTTGCAATCCCTTCTCCCAATGGGGTGAGCCACAAGCTGGTTGCTGGGGGAGGGATTTAGTAGTGGGTAGAACATCAGAGATGGCTGCAGACCAACAAAGACCTCACTCCCCCTCCGTAGAGTCAGCCAGGAACTACATTTCCCGGCTCCCCTTGCCTTTGGATGGAGCTCCATGTTCCACCATTCTCTGCCAATGGAATGTAGGTGGACATGATATATGTCACTTCTGGACCAACATGGTTAAGTGTTAGGTATGTGATTCTCCACACCGTTCCCTCCATCTGACAGCTAGCATCGGCCTTTGTTGGTGACACCAGGCTTGCCTTACTGTAGCACAAGGTGGCAAAGCCAGCATATGGAAGCCACTTAAGTCCCGGAGTCACTGGCAGAAGAAAATCGCCTGACTCAGGATGGACTATAATGGTGATTTGGGGCTGGTCTGCACAGACATTAGTTTGTACAGACCTCAAGGGAGGGACATTAGCAGGAAACAGGCCCTCACAGATGGGGCTGGGCGGTGTGTGCAATGGGCACGTTAGGGGGAGGAGAAACATGCACTCACACTGTGGTCAGGGATTCCCAAGATGGCACCTCTCCAATTAGGTCACGTGAGATCACCTGACAAGCAAAAGGAACCAAGGCTCCAAACAGAAGTTGTTTTGTCAGAAGAAACTGAGTGATGGGTGGTTTTAAGTTTTTGATTTGGTTTTGATTTGACTTCATGAGGCCTGAAAACCATTCCAAAGAAGATGCAGCCTATCCCTGCACTTTCCTACATACTTGGAAATCAAGCTCCATAGAAAGCTCTCCTAGATCACACACATGCTAAGGCACTCATGTCATAGTTCCAGAACCTCCAAACTGAGATTTAGACCAGCTGGTAATGGGAGGGAGACTAGGTGAACTTACTGATGGTAAATATTTTACCCATTTGTCTCCTGCCCCTGTACCTTTCCTACGTGCCGAGGACTATTCTAGGAACCTGGTATATAACAGTAAGTGTCTCCTGAATAATAAATAAGACACTATTCAAAACCATTCATCATCTCAGTCAATCAGTTAAAATATCTTCTAAGTGGCTTCTAGGCTAGCAATATTACCCCAACCTGCTGTCTCTATAAATGGGAGGGGGAAGGGAGGGTGGAGGGTAGAATGTGAAAACCATCTCAGACAAAGCTCTCCTACACTGTAGTTCGGATTGGCCCAGATCTGAAGTAGACCATTCATTCCCCTGACAATTTCTTCCCTGAGCCTTCTTAGGATGACGTGGACGGGTGAATTAACTTGCCTCTTTTTCTAACGAATGCTTTTCAAAGTCCCCATTGAAATACATGCACACACACACACACACACACACACACAGTGGGATAGAGAGTACTGAACACTCTAACAATCGCTGTTCTGAGAGGCAAACAACAGAAAACAACTCCAGCTAAATTAAGCAGAAGAGAGATTTATCTGCAGAGCATTGGCCAGTTCCCAGAACTGATGGAAGTTTGGAGAATCAGGATCAGAAGAGAAAGACTACGAGAAATACGGCACTGAGAAGATCACACCCTGAGAACAGTCTTAACACATCACTGCTGACTCCACTGTCACTGGACTCCTGTCCGTATCAGCCACGGAGAATAATCGCGGCTCATCCTATGTGACTCTGTCACTCAAGTGTCAAAGTCCTAGGACAGGAACATCCACCTGACCCGGGCTGGGTCGCATGTCTACACCCTAGCTGCCAGGAGGCTAGGAGAGGCAGTAACTGCCACCATTTTCTCAAATGGGTTATTTGGAGATGAATGCATCAAAAACAATACGTCCACTGCAGTCTGTCCCTTTGGCTCCCCCACATTTCCTCGCACTAGGAACATAACACAACTAACTTTAAAACACCGCAAGTACTTTTAAGGCACCTGGGTGGTTCAGCTGGTTAAGTGTCCAACTTTTGATTTCAGCCCAGGTCATGATCTTATGGTTTGTGAGATCAAGCCCCACATCAGGCTCTGCGCTGACAGCACAGAGCCTGCTTGGGATTCTCTCTCCCTCTCTCTCTGCCCCTCCCCTGCTCTCTCTCTGAAAATAAATAAGTAAACTTTAAAAATAAATAAATAAGATACTGAAGGTACTTTCTTTTTAAAAATTTTTTAATGTTTTTTATTTTTTTGAGAGAGAGACAGACAGAGCATGAATGGAGGAGGGGCAGAGAGAGAGGAAGACACAGAATCCAAAGCAGGCTCCAGGCTCTGAGCTGTCAGCACAGAGCCCAACGTGTGGCTCGAATCCAGCAACCATGAGATGTGACCGAGCCAAAGTCAGACGCTTAACTGACTGAGCCACCCAGGCGCCCCTGAAAATGTGATACCTAAATCTAACTGATTCCGTTTTAGAATAAACCTCTGTCTTGAGAGTGAACTAGGCCCGAACCCAGTCCCAGGTTCTGCCCTTAGTTACTCCCCTAGCAACAGCAACAGCCAATCAGTTTAAAAGAGGTGCCTATATCCCAAGACGTTCCGGTTGGCAGTTTGCGGTCAGGCCAGATGGGCCAATCCAATTGGGTGCTGACAAGACAGCCTGTACTTATCAGGAAGCTGCCAGGAGGCTGCTAAGCTGGAATGCCCCAAATTCCACCGTAATCACAATAAAAAGCCCTGCGATCACGAGTTTGGGGCTCCATACCATCACCGCTGCATCGGGGTGCATTGGAGTCCCTACTCGAGCTTGTAATAAAGACCCTCTTGTACTTGCATCTGTGTCAGCTCCTTGGTGGTCTCTGGGGACTCGCAAGTCGGGCATAACAAAAGTACTTTCAATCCACCCCAAAGTGAAGCACCAACATGACACTAATTATCCAGCCAAAAGTCTATGATCTCTATACTATATCCATTCCATGTCTAAATCGGTTGCCATCCTGTCTTGATGTTCTAGGTACCTATTATCTAGGTGTCCTAAGTGTTAAAGTATAAAATAATCACCATCAAGACCATAGACAGGCAAAAGAAAGGAAATCAATTAAAATTACAAACATACATATTAAATGACAAGGAAAAAGCAATAGTGAAGAATAGAGTTCATGCTTCTAAAACATGGTATTTATGTCTCCCAACTTTCACTGCTCATTCCAATTTCTCTTGCAGGACTCCTGGTGACTGCTATGCAGCTATTGACCCGGAAAATGCCTTTTCTTCTATTTCAATAAGCAAGAAAGCAAACTACAACAAAAATTCAAGACCCAAAGGAGTGCGCTTTCATCTGATAGGGACAATAGCACGCCTTCCCTGTCCTCCGGTGGGAAGGTGTTGTACCATCAGCTCCGTGCCATCCTGCAGCACACAGGATGTTCTCCGTCCTGCCCTCTGGCAGGATTTACTCTCACCCACAGCACTGCCCTCCTGAAACCCCCAACAAAACCAGCAGACAACCCTGATATTCTGGCCCCCCCCCCCAGAAAGCAGCCTGATCTCAGAACTAGCATTGAATTATCCCCCAAAAGACGGAATTTTTCTTGCCCCCACTACACAGCTACTTCAGTAAATAGATGCAGTCCTTTCACAAAAGGTTTGAAGAAAGATTCATAGCACATGCTTGTGGCAATACTGCAGTATCTTCCCTCGAGGAGCCTTTCTTCCCTTTGTTTCTAAGACCTCTGGGGCTGGCAGCTGAGTCAGATTTAGGAGGAGGAGGTGAGGGCCACGACTTGACTGCCACCTCTTTAAGGGGACTTTTGTTTTGTTTCTTTTATAGATCAAGCAAGGCCTTAGTGGGTACCTGTTTACTTCAGTTCTATGGTTCCTAAAATGAACCAGCCCCCAAAGATGCATGTGGGTCAAAACATTCTGATGACTAATCTAACTATACACAGGTCACAATTTGGTAACCATCTTGATTCTCACATCAGCCTGTGCCATTCCAGAATTCTCTCACCCTGACTGAAATCAGGGAGCCCATCTCAGCTACAGTGTCTCCTACCAGCAAGTAGAGATATCCCACTGTGGTGCTTTTCAAAGATGTGGGGCACCTGGATGCTCAGTCGGTTAAGCGTCCGACTTCGGCTCAGGTCATGATCTCATGGTTTGTGGGTTCGAGCCCCACGTCGGGCTCTGTGCTGACAGCTAGCTCAGAGCCTGGAGCCTGTTTCAGATTCTGTGTTTCCCTCTCTCCCTGACCCTCCCCTGTTCATGCTCTCTCTCTCTCAGAAATAAGTAAAACATTTAAAAAAAAATTTTTTTTAAAGATGCTAATACTCTCTCAGCAATCTATTTCAGGATACCTTAATGAAAAGTAATGTCTAACCCCTCTTGATGGCCATATGCAGTGTCACCCATAGTCCCAAGAAACCAGGTCCCTTGTGTTAGATTCTATACCTCAGACGGCTCCACTCAGGCCCTCCTCTGGGTAAGGACTCTCAGAAGTTTACACTAATCAACAGCTGTGGTTTCACCTGAAGTTTCAACTGGGTAGGAGTTGGGGGGTAGATCTGCTGCTGAGCTCACTTGCTTATATTGTTATTGGCAGGCCTCAACCCTTTATGACACGAGCCTATAGAGTGACGCACAATATGTCAACTTGATTCTCCCAGGGATCTGAGAAAGTGAGGGAGAGAGAGCCCCAAGATTAAAACCACAGTGTTTTTATAAGCCAAATCTCAGAAGCGATATTGTGTCTGCTATACTCTATTCATTAGAAGGACATCCTCGATCCAGCCCAACACAAGGGGAGGGAATTACTCAGGGATGTAAACATTAGGAGGCTGGCATTGGGGCAATCCCAGTACAACTTCCTTAGCGGGGTTCAGGAGTATTCCCAAATGAAGATGTCTTTGTATAGGCAACAAAACAACAAATGTCCATGGCAAGTACCTAGGTAAATTAAGTATCCAAAGGTTAAAGAAACCTATAGAGACCCTGAAAAAGTAAGCTAAAATGTCATAGTATCATCTTAGAAGTTCTCCGTCTCACTCTTGTGTTGTTTCTGTAGATATTCGTGCAGGTCTGGCCATTTATGTGTGCAGACACACAGTGCCCACACGGTGTGATTCAACACTACCAAGAAAATCTGCTTCCTGGGACTGAGGAAGCCTTGACCTCAGCTCCCATGCTTTCACTCTCTTGGTCTCACACTTGGTGCATTCCAGTAGTGGAAAGGTGTTCTTTGAGCACAAAGCTCTCCGCTTAAGGCAAACATCTCAGAGTCTGTTAACACAGGAAAATTTTCTCAGTTGTTAGTGCCTTGGGGTGAATTTGGTGGCTCAGATCATTTGTAGAATATGTGTTTTAAATGTTTATTTATTTATTTTGAGAGAGAGAGATTGCATGTGTGAGCACGCGTGAGCAGCAGAAGGGCAGAGAGAGAGAGAGGGAAAGAGAATCCTGAGCAAGTTCCGTGCTGTCAGCACAGAGCCCTACTCGGGGCTCGATCTCCCTAACTATAAGATCATGACCTAAGCCGAAGTCAAGAGTAGGATGCTTAAGGGACAATTATGACATGGTGATTCCAATCAAGGGGAGAAGAGGAGCATTGAGACAAGGTAAATCACAGCCATCCTTCATTCCCTTCAACATCTTGCCCACAGTTTTGAGTCCACAACAAACCATCATATTGTCCTTCTACATAGTGCTTGCTTCTCACAGTGACCTAGTGAGCTGGGTGTCACTTCCACTGCTTGATAGAGGAGGTGATGTGACTTGTCCAAGGTGACACAGCCATTCTGTGACTTCACAACAGAATCAGAAATACAGTCAAAGGGTATGGATTCTAGCAGCAGTGCTCTTTGGCAATATCTTCCAGCCTAACAAAAGGGAGAGTGACAAAGTTGATGGGGGGGGTAGGAAGTGACAAAGGGGGTCCTCCAGAGTGATCAGTAGAGGAAGACTCCTTCATGACAAGGATAACATCACTCCTTACAACACTGTAACAAGTAAAACAAATCCCTGCTTGAAGGGACAGCCCACACCTTTGTAGGCATTGGATTTTGTAATCCAATCTCGAACATCAAAGCTTTGATTAGATGGAAACGAATGAACAAGCAACAAACAAAAAACATCCTCTTAAATACAGAGAACAAATGGGTGGTTGCCAGGGTGGCAGATGGGTGAAATAGATAAAGGGGATTAAGAGGTACAAACTTCCGGGGCACCTGGGTGGCTCAGTCCATAAAGCTCAGGTCATGATATCGCGGTTCCTGAGTTCAAGCACCACACTGGGCTCTCTGCTGTCAGCGCAGAGCCAGTTTCAGATCCTCTGTCCCCCTCTCTCTCTGCCTTTCTCCCACTCACACCCACTCTCTCTCAAAAATAAAATGAACATTAAAGAAAAAAAGAGGTACAAACTTGAGCTGTAAAATAAATAAGTCACGAGGACGAAAAGTACAGCACAGGAAATATGGTAATAATAATACCGTAATAACATTGTGCAGTAACAGATGGGGACTACGCGTCTCATGACAAGCATTGCATAACGTATAGAATTGTCAAATCCATATGTTGTACTCCCGAAATGAATATAACATTGTATATTAATTATTCCTCAATGTTTTTAACTTTTTTAATGTTTTCTTTATTTTTGAGAGAGAGATAGAGACAGTGTGAGAGGGGAAGTTCAGAGAGAGAGAGGGAGATACAGAATCTGAAGCAGGCTCCAGGCTCCGAGCTGTCAGCACAGAGCCCGACGTGGGGCTCGAACTCATAAACCGCGAGATCATGACCTGAGCCAAAGTGGGACGCTTAACTGACTGAGCCCCCCAGTAACCCCTATATGCCCTTTTTAAAAAACTGATCTGCTTTCAATTTCACAGCAAACCTGCAAGGCAGACGTTATGTTTGAAGCTCTGAGTGACTGGGTAACTTGCCCAGGGTCAACCCACTGACAAATAGAGGACCGGGGACCTGCTGACCTCAGAGGACATGCTGCACGGTGTGTCACTCAGACAAGTCTCACTCTTTTATCTTCTCTAGAGTGCAGTTGACCTTTCAACAACCCAAAGGTTAGAGGTGCTGACCCCCCACCAGCCAAAAACCCACACTCAATTTTTAACTGCACCAAAATCTTAACTACTAACAGCCTACTGTTGATCCGAAGCCTTATGCATAATACAAATGGTTAATTAAAATATTTTGTCTGTATTCTTACAATAAAGTAAGCTAGAGAAGATAATATTATTTTAAAAATCATAAGGAAGAGGAAAGACACTTACTGTTCTGTATGTATTTATCAAAAAGAATCCGCATGTAACTGCATGCACATAGTGTAAACCCTGTTGTTCAAGGGTCAGCTGGATGTGTCCAGGACAGTGTGCTTGCTGAGGATGCAACACACTGTCGGTTGGTTTGGTTTGTCTTTAGAGAAATCACCTGGGTGAGAGTTAAGAAGACAGGCTCTGGGGGCTCCTGAGTGGCTCAGTAGGTTGAGCATCCGACTCTTGGTTTCACCTCAGGTCATGATCTCATGGTTTGTGAGTTCAAGCCCCATATCAGGCTCTGCGCTGACAGTGCGGAATCTGCTTAGGATTCCCCCCCTCTCTCTCTGCCCCTCCCGCTCTCTCCCTCTCTCAAAATAAATAAGTAAACTTTTAAAAAAGGAAAAGAAGACAGATTCTGGGAACACCTGGCTTGCTTCATCAGAGGAGCATATAACTTTTGATCTCAGGGTTGTGAGTTCAAGCCTCATGTTGGATGTAGAGATAATTTAAAAATAAAATCTATAATAAGGAAAAGGAAGAGGAGGAGGAGAATGAGAGGAAGGAGGAGGAGGAGAAGAAGAAGGAGAAGGAGAAGGAGGAGGAGGAGGAGGAGGAGGAGAAGAAGAAGAAGAAGAAGAAGAAGAAGAAGAAGAAGAAAGAAGAAATGAGAAGAAGACAGATTCTTGAGGAAGAATTGTTTTGATCCAAATTCCTACTCATTACTACTGCATGACCTGAACAAACTGCTGCCCTTTGCTGTGCCTCAGTTTTTCTCCTCTATAAAATGAGAATAAGAACTCCCGTCTCATAGGATTGTTGTGAGAAATTAATGAATTGCTCATATTAAACATTTAGAGGACTGAATCTCACTTGCTATTCTTAGGTACAAGCTACGCTTCCGAGGGTGCTGATTCTGTTATGGGGAATACAATCTGTCTTAATGATGGACAATGGAGGCATCAAAACAGACCAGCGAGGAAAACTTGGGGAACAGAGGAGATGCTTGGCCCTAATCAAATCAGCTCCATAAATGGGTCTTACTGTTCGTCCAAATCGACCACGGCCCCAAGCATCTGTCTCTCCCGACTGCACAGGACCTCTGGGGTCCGGGCAACCCCTGGGGTATTGGGCGGAGGGGTCACTCCGGACGGCTGGGCCTGCAGACTGGGGGCGCACCCGGCGTCAGGCCCGCGGCACCACGCAGCTGCGCCTCGCTTTCCATTTAGCTTATAATAGCAGATATGAAAATTTCATCAACTCTCTGCTTTACTCTTGTGAAATATTAAACGTTAATAAATTATTAAGCTCCGTGTAAAATACTACAAATGTTCATAGATCTCATCAAGAGGTACTTCAGGAGCGCATTTGTTATAGGGCTATTTCGGGCCAAGCAATCTACTCCGATAAGGGGTGGCTTTTTTCTTCTTCTTCCATTATTTGTGCTCCTTGCTAGGGAAATGTCTATTTTGGGATGGGGGGGGCGGCAAAGGAGCACAGAAATAAAGAAGCAGGTGGTCTGTCGGTGCCGCTGCTTCTCGAATCCAGGGGTGGCCGTGGGGAGGATCTGGAGTCTGCGTGGGAAGGGGTGCTAATTGGGTGCGGCCCAAACTTTGGGGAGATGGGAGTCCCCAAGTGACCTTAACTCTCAGCCCCGGAAGCAAGGCACTCACCTCGGCCTGCGCTGTGGCCCAAGGGGGCTTGGTGGCCTAGGAAGTAACGTTTGGTGAACTGAGTCGCCTCTGCTTTCCGGGAGGCTGGGGCTCTTCCCCAGACAGAACGCAGCTGCCTGTGTCGCCAGCTCACCCCATGGGCATGTTCCTGGGGGCACAGCGAGCGCGGTGCCCCAGGAAATACAAGCAGGGGACCGTACAGAAGGAAAGGTGAGGCGAGCCCTGCTGCTGCTCGGCTCACCCTCCCCAGGCCTAGCCTCCTGGACTCATCTGGGTGAGAAGAAGAGAGAAGGCTCCAGAAGCAGCCGGGAATGGAAGGCCCCACTGCAGCGCACCAGCGACTCTGTGTAGGGCCCTGTCTTGAACAGAGGGGAAGGTACTTTCCCCTGCTTTGTCACAGATCGCCATATCGCTCAGCACACGGGTCACAGTCAACCGCTGATGGAGCTCGGGACACAGGACAGCGTGGAGCCCTGATGAGGCTGGTGGCACCAGACACAGGCGGGGTGGAGCATCAGAAGGATGCTGTGCCGCAAAGAGACATCAGCGCCTTGCCACGGGGACTTGCATCTGGGGACAGCCCTGCCACCACCCTTCCTCCCCCGGACCTGAGGCTGCACCTTGCACCTCCCCCTCCTGCCTTACCCCAGGAGGTCCTCCTGGCCGGGCAGTGCAAGTATCCTTCACTCTGCCATCCTGCCTCTGTTTCTAACTCTCCGTCTCTGTGTGTGTATCTGCTCATGCAATTTATCTTGTAAGTCAGAGCATCTTACCTAAGCAGCAGAGAGCTGACCAGACTGGTTTTGCCCACAGTAGAAAGCTAACCTGCTGTAACTTAGCACCTGACAGCACTTCTTGCTTGCTGCACACTCGGCTGGCGGTGGGAGGGTGCAGGAAACCAGCCCGTTCATGCTTTCAGCACTTCCTATATCTCCTCTCCTGTGGATGCCTCATGCCACTGCTCTAGAAGCAGTGTCCCCATCCCCCCATGTAACATCAATGGGAGGAGGGGCCTGTTTCTCTCACATAATGAGAAGTCCAGACCCAGCAACTGCCAACAGCCTGGCACCAGCTATGCTTCCCCACTCCCTCCCTTAGCTGGTGGGCTTTCACACTGCTCTCAGTTCTTGGTAACAAGATGGCTGCTGCAGCCCCAGCCATCGCATCTGCCTTCGGGGTAGGAGACAGGGCAGTGGGTAGAGCCAGCTGCAGCTTCATAAAACCCCTTTTATCAGAAAAGCAAAAGATACACTCACTCATGATGCTCATATTTCTGTCTTCTGCCTAAGCACCCACCCCCCAGTCACAACCCAAATCCACATTCAACTGTTTACGTGGCATCCCTGGGGTTGCCGTGGGTACCTGAGAAGACCAGAAGACCCAGGCCTGAGCAGAGCTATGCCACTCTCTAGTGACCTGGATACAGGGCCACAAGCTCACTGAACCTCAGTGGCATCTCATTTTGGGATGATGCACACCACCCCCACCCCCAGAGTTACTGCAAGGAACAAACCAGACCATACAAGTCGAAAGGCTTTGGAAATCATCAAGTAAAACACCGGCACCTCCTACGGGTGTTCTAAGAAAACAGGAACAAAAATGTCTCTGTGCAGCCTTTCCCGCCACCCTCCCCTCCTTCCAGATTCTTCCTTGCATGGCCAAGTCACCGCCCTTCCTCCTCGTTGTGTGGCGTCCTGGAAGCAGGCTGAGAACTCAGAGGGAAGCAGTTTGCGTGGGTTGGATCCCAGGCCATCTGCCTGGGTACCATGGTCACAGCTGGGGAGAGCAGGATGTGGGGAATGGAGGGGTGAGTTGGGAGTCAGCTCAGGCGACCATAACTAATACCACAGCCTGGTGGGGAAAGGGGGAGTCGCTTAAACACAGACCTTTATTCTTTCACAGTTCGGGGGCTGCAAGTCCAAGACGAAGGCAACACAGGGTTGGATCCTTCTGAGGGCTCTCTCCTTGGCTTGTAGACGGCCGCCTTCCCCCTGTGTCCTCACGTGGGCTTCCCTGTGTGTCTGCATCCTAATTGCCTGTTCTCATAAGGACACTGTGCTACTGCATTAGGGCCACCTTCATGACCTCCTCTTACCTCGGTTTCCCCCCGAGGGCCCTGTCTCCAGAGGCAATCACCTGCGGAGGGACTGGGACAGAGCCGTGTCAGGAGGGGTGGTGGGAAGAGGTGGGTGTGATGCGGGAGAGGCTTGCAGGAAGTAAAAGCCATCATTCTGCCCCCCTCCTCCACACCAGCCACACAGGTGTACCTCCCCCGTCCTCTCTTCCCTGCTGGCTCCTGTCAGGGACATCAGGGACAAACCACCACGGAGGAGAATCTCTGTGGGGAGAGAGGGAGACGCCAGACAGAGAACTGTCCACAGCTGTCGGGGTGGGAAGGGCGAGGGGAGAAGAGAGAGAGGAGTCTGGGGGTCCTTGGTGTGAAGCTCTGGCTGTGCCCCGGGGCTCTGCACACCTCCGGGCAGGGAGAGCTGTGTGAGCGGGGCCCAGCTTGCATGTGGATCACCCAGGAATGCTGAGCTCCCAGAGAAATGAATAGGCGTTGGTTCCTTAGAAAGGTTTACACAAAGGGTCTAGGAAACGCTGGCTGCAATGACATGAACTTGACCCTTTGCATGGAGCCTCTCGGCACCGACCCACGGGCCTGAGCGCTACAGACGCTATGTTGTGTCCACCTGTCCACCTCCCAGCCCCCATGGTTCTGTCTGTCCCTCCGCATCTGTCCCAACACCAGTCCTGCAGTGAAAACCATCTGGAAGCTGCGACAGCCCTCCAGGTAAGGAATGGGCGACACTCTCGAACTGGCCACAGCTTTATTTTATTATTATTATTTTTTTTTACAAATAGTTTATTGTCAAATTAGTTTCCACATAACACCCAGTGCTCATCCCCACGAATGCCCTCCTCCATGCCCATCCCCCCTCTGGCCACAGCTTTAAAAGCCGCTCCATTCGACAGAGCCCCCAGCCAGGATCATGCCGTCCAGAGGTCCCCGTCTCTGCTCATGTCCTGCCTTCTACTCGGTGAGGTGTACTTGCTGTCTCGTCTCATCACCCGCCTCCCCTCACCCAGTGTTCAGGACCTCCCACATGGGGTTCTGCCTCCAGCCTCGCCTGTGCCTGTCACTCAGACACCCACGAGGTCCTTGCAAGGGAGGCATCCTGCTGCCAGATGACAAGTTCATCAGCAACATTTCTGACAGAGACAGAGGTATAGAGCATCCCAGGGTCCCCGTCTGGCACCTCCCCACCCCGGGTTGGCCCCGTTCAGATGCCCAGACTCAGGATTATCAGGATTATCAGGATTATTGACACCTTTGCACAAATCAAAAAAGATTCTCCTTCACAAGACACTTCATCTCCATGTACTGTAAAACTGTCGTCATTTTCTGGTATTTATTAAAATAAGACATTTTACTTCCACTTTCCATAATAACATACAAATCTATCGTTCCTGAGGATGCTGACAGCATGGAGCCTGCTTGGGATTCTCTCTCTCCCTCTCTCTCTGCCCCTCCCCCACTCACACACACTTGCACCCACTCTCTCTCTCTCTCTCTCTCACAAAAAATAGCATTAAAAAAGCTCCTTCCTCGTTAGTATAGTGGTGAGTATCCCCACCTGTCACGCGGGAGACTGGGGTTCGATTCCCAGACGGGGAGAAGCGTGCTGCCCTTGGAAACTAATTTGACAATAAACTATTTGTAAAAAAAAAAAAAAAAGCAATTTGAAAAAAAAAATAAAGGAAACAGGATGCCTTAAAAAAAAATAGCATTAAAAAAAAAAAATAAAGAAAGCTGTCCTTTAAGAAAACCAAAGCTTCTATTAGGTGAATGGTACTCTCTCTGATGTGGCAACCTTGAGCAATGCACAACCTGCACCACTGTACACAGAGGCCTGCCCAGCCCTCTGTCTGCTAGTGCTAGAGCTGTACCCTGAAGACTTGCCTCTTCCCTCCCCTTATAGTTGTGGACAGAACCACCTCTGCAGACACATGAACACACACACAAAGATATATGAGCCCGCTGCCCACCTGCTTTCCAGAGCCATCTGCCCCTTGGATGTCTTCTTTGAGAAGCCAGATCAGCACCAGAGGCACCCTGACCCACCTTGCCCATCAGAGAGCCCTTACCCTGTGCTCAGGGAAACCCCTGGGGGCCACTGTCCCCTGTCATCTGTCCAACGTTCCTCCCCCAGGATGAGAATAATTCTCCCTGGAAGAATAGAAGCCCCAGCATTCCTCAGTGCTCTGCTCAAAGCCACCTCCTTCAGACTGTACTGGCCATGCCAAGTGAGTGTGACTGCTTCCTTCTCCCGATCTCTATGGCTCCCACGTACCTCTGCTGCCTTATTAACCAGCTGGTACCTCAATGTCCTGTTTCTTCCGCTCAACAGAAGGTGGGCTCTTTAAACATGGTCCTCCTTCCCCCACCCCTATAGTTGCAGGGGTGTCCCAAGCCCTACAGCCTGGCCCCAGGGTGGATGCCCTGCCCAGCAACGATAATGCTTCTGTCATTCTACACTAACGTGGTGTCACACGTAGTGAGCTCAGGGCCAGAGAAGCAGGACCCAATGGGCAAGCTTTTGTCCTCAAGCCCAGAGGAGGGGGTGGGCAGGAAGACATGGCTCTGGGGACCGCCCGAAATGGAGTGATGGGTGCAGTGGCTGCGTGGCTCAGTTGGTTGAGCATCCAACTCTCAATTTTAAGTCAGGTTGTCATCTCTCAGTCGTGAGATTGAGCCCTGTGTTAGCTCAGCATGGAGCCTGCTTGGGATTTTCTCTCTCTCTCCCCATTTCTCTGCCCCTCTACCCTGCTTGTACTCTCTGTCTCTCAAAATACATATTTTTTAAAAGGAAAATGTAGTGATGTTTAAGAAAGAAGCTACTTTTCTTTTTGAGCAAAGGACACTGCTTGCGTCTTATATTATCCTGCTTCCTGAGAATAATGTTGTCCGAAGGCCATCAGCTCCCTCCTGAAAACCAGGCCTCCCTGGTGCCTGATTTTCATATTCCTCTTGGCTTCACCTGCATGGAGGATGCTAGAAGGCATCCTTCCTTCCCCAGGGAGTTGAAACTAATGGATGCCTAATTCAATAGCTCTCACACTGTAAAGCACTGGCTAATAAAAAGCATTTATAGAAAATTCAGTGGAAATAGCTAAAACATGGAAAGAGCCTAAGTGTCCATCCACAGATGAATGGATCAAGAAGATGTGGTTTATCTATACCATGGAATACTACATGGCAATGAGAAACAATGAAATCTGGCCATGTGTAGCAACATGGATGGACCTTGAGGGTGTTATGCTGAGCGAAATAAGTCAGGCAGAGAAGGACAAATATCATATGTTTGCACATATAGGAGGATTAGGAGGAACTTGACGGAGGAACAAGGGGGAGAAGAAGGGCGGAAATGGTGGGGGAAAGGGAGAGAGGCAAACCATGAGAGACTCTTGAATGCTGACAAAAACTGAGGACTGTTGGTTGTGGGGGGGTGGGGGGATGGGTATGGAGGAGGGCACTTTGGGGATGAGCACTGAGTGTTATGTAGAAACTAATTTGACAATAAACTATTTGTAAAAAAAAAAAAAAAGAAAATTCAGTGGAGAACTTTACATCCGTACTCCCTCAATAAAAGCCTGATCATCTCCAAATGTGACATGCTCACGTGGGTCCGAGTGGCTGGCTGGGCCCAGCTCCAAACGCACACTAGATCATCCCACAGGCGCTGGCCTGCCTCACCTCTCCCCTCTGCAGCCCTCGAACTTGGCTGCCTCAACTCTTGCCCTGGCCGGGCCTTGAGGCCAGGTGGGGGCCTCTGCATCTTCCCTCCCTCTACCTACTCCTGCAGTTAATAAGCCCATAGTAAGCCCTCAATGTTGCACAGAGCAGTCTTACTGCTTGAGGTCAAGGCCAGCCACGCTGCCTTTGCCTAGCTCATTAATCTGCTTGTCCTGAACGCGAGTCCCACCAATATTTCCATTTGTTGGAAGAAACTGAGACAGAGAGCCGAAGCAATCTGCCCAAAGTCACAGAGTCAGGCTCTGGACGCTACGTTCTTCAGCACTGTGATCTCACGCCCCCTACTGGTCGATTAGTAGACTGATCTGATTTGTGTCTAACACTTTTGGGTGACTTGCCCCAGGCTCTGTCCTCCCCAGCCCCACCTTCCAGCTGAGTCCTACAAAGAGAGGTGAGGATTCCAGAACTCATGTGACCACTTCCCCAAGGCCCAAGAATTAAGGCATCCCAGCCAGAGAGTTGAATGTAACCACCGTGGGGCCAGCTTTAGGCAGGGATGACCTTGGGCTCTGTGCCCTCCAGAGAGCCCTGGCAGCCCTGGGCCACTCCGGGAACCTGGTGGGGAAAGCGACAGGCCTTCATGTCCCGCCTCCTGCCAGACACACCCAATAGCAGGGGGTCAAAGAAGATGTGGCCACACTACCCTATTCCAGCCTCCCAAGTCTCCCCCTTCCCAAGAGGGTTGGGCATACAGGGGGAGGAGGGCCTGAGGAAGACTCAAAGGACAACATAAGGAAACTGAGGTTTGAAGGGTTGTTTCTGATTTGCCCAAAGCCTCAGAATTACATAGAAGCCCAGTTAGGACTCAAAGTACCCTTGGCCGATTCCCAACCTACCCTCCTTTCCTTGAACCCTGCAGAATAAAACCTAGGCTGCTGTGTGCTCTTCCGGGCACGGAACAGGCCTCTCTGAGCTCCCAGACACCTGCCTTTCAGGAGGGAGCCTCCGGCAAGCTGAGGGCAAAGCACAGGCTGGCGCACCCCTGAACCCCCAAGTGGGAGCTGAGCAATAATCCTCAGGGACTCCAGGCTGCCCAAGAACCAAAGAAAGGACAGAAAACAAATGGTGAAACTGATAAGAGCCACTATGCATTTACAAATATCTTAGTACAATTACCAGGAAAAAGGGGTGGGGGGGCAATTTTATCAATAGCCTAGAATCCAGAAACTCCCTACTGTCTTAATGTTAATACTTTTCTAGAGGGAAAAACAACCGTCGCTTGATGATAGCTAAGCTTCTAGTAATCCAGGAGTCCTTATCATATGAGGATCCCTTTAAGAAACTTCCTCTTGACCTTACCTACCTCAGCTCCATAGTCTATAACCAGTCATTCTTCACATGCCCAGCTCTTTCTGCCCACGGGTCTTGTCCCCGGGCTTTAATAAAAATCACCTTTTTGCACCAAAGACGTCTTCAAGAATTCTTTCTTGGCCACCAGCTCCAATCCCCACCATCACCCCCAAAACCTAATCACCATGACTTCTGTTCCCACCCAGCCTCTGTCCAGGGCCTCTGCCCTCTTTGATTCAATGCCTCATGTATCTACTCGCCCAGGAAGCCATCCCCAAAGCCTGAGGTGGCACAAAGCGCCCCATCACCCATGTCCCCGAGGCTCCATCCCTCACCGCTCTGCACAGACACCCACTCCCACTCTGCCTTCTCACAGGAGGGGGCCTCTTCGAGGGTGGGGGGTGCGGTGTCCCCTTCTCATGCTTCCAGGACAAGGGCTGGCACCCACATGCCGAAGAAACACAGCATCACACTTTGGGCCTGGGCGTGCAAAGCCTTAGCATGGCTGACCGGGAATGCAGCAGAAAGGGACAGAAGGAAGCATGGTGGGCACCACCAGCATGAGGAGTCCTCCCCCATCCCAAAATGGTCTCTCTCAGTGAAATCTTTCTGGTGAGTTCAAACTCTGACTGGTTTAGGAAAAGCCATTTCCAAAGGCAGCGTGTTAGACCTAAGGGAGATGTGGCATGCACCAGGGTGGCCTTTGCCCAGGGAGGACCCCTTTGAAAAGCCTTGGGAGGACCCCGGGCCAAGAGGAAGGGACTGGCCGGGATTGTGCCATGGACTGACAATGGGGGGTGGGGGGCAGTGCCTGGCTCCCAGAGAGGAAATGGTAATGCTGTTCAACCACCAGAAGAGACAAGATGGCACCGGACCACACCAGGAACCAAATCAGGACCATAGGGGAAGTTCCAGGGAGGCCGATTTGCTTGTCACAAGGAAGAACATTCCAGAAATTGAAACTTGCTAACTAGACCCGAAACATGTCAGCTCCGTGAGAGGAGGGACTGCTTTGGTCTTAGCTGCCACTCTACCCCTGGCTTGGGACAGTGGTGGGCACACGGCAAATCCTCAGTGATACCTGCTGAATGAATGAGTGGATGGGTGCCCCATGGACACGATGAGCTTGCCCTCAAGGGACACATGTGCAACACCGTCTGCCGGGCAGAGGGCCCTGGGCCTGGTGAGTGCTGAGGCACTGATTGAATGCACCCCTCCAAGAAGCATTCTCGGCCCAGGACACCGTGACCCATTGGCACCGGCCTGGTGAGCCTCCAGCCAACTACTCACGACCAACCCCTTGCCCTTTCCCTCCGTGAGTCCTGCAAGGTCTAGCCCAGGGCACATCCACAGCACATGTGATGCAATGTTTGGTCCCTGCTCCATTCCAGGCCACACCCCACTAAGCCACTTAGGTCCAGTAGGGCTTGACTTCAAGATGACTCTGTATACGTTTTGTAGGCAAATTATAGCTCCTACAGGTTTCTCCATCCAACCTGTAGGTACTGAAATAGATAGTGTAGGAAATGGGGGCTCAGTCTATAATGGTATCTAATTATTGGAATCAAACTTTATACGCAATTCCTGCCTTATAAGCCCTATTCCCTAGGTCTAGGATCCTAATGTTTTAGCAGATCTTAGACATCCAGTTTATACATCTCTGAGATTCTATTTTAAAGTTCACTGGTCACTGAAGTGAACAGTCTTGGCACCCCTCCTGGCCCGCGGCAGGCCCTCATTACACGCTAGCTGATGAGCAGCACGGGGGAGAGAAAGCCTATATTCTGTTCAGTGTGCTGTTATCATGGGCAACTGGGTGCCCATGAGCCCCCAAAACCAATTCAAAGTCATGACCTATAAAAGCAAGAGGATTACGCAGACAGCAGTCTGCCTGGAGCCCTGAGACACCATCCAGTTCCATCCACAAAGAACAAGGAGTCCCCTGTTGGGAGGACAGACAGGCCCAGAGCGCATGGTGGCCTAACCACTCACCAGCTGCATCATCCCGGTCAAGTGACCTCACTTTTCCAAGCCTCAAATTGCTGGTCAGTCAATGGGACTAATTCCTCACTACTTCATGGATGGTGGTGAGAATGTGCCTCTCATAGACCACATGCTCAGTGGGTGGTGGCCATTATCTTCCAGGTGAGGAAGCCAGTCAGCACGTGCACGGGGCCATGCTCTGTTCTGGAACAGGTCAGGTCCCAGAGACTCGGAGACATCTCCTAAGTCCCGGCAATGAGGACCAGAGACCTGTGGCTCAGTATTAGACCCCTACTTCCCTTCAAGGGCTGACTGTTCTTCCAATCTAGCCCCTCCCCCGTCCCCTCCTCTCCTCTCTGCTTCTGAACCGTCAGGGAGGTTTTCTTGCCTCCTGGGGTTCCTGAGAGCTTGCTGGAGAGCCCCTTGTCACAGCCTCAGCCCCAGCAGGTTAAGGCCTGTATGAGGTTTGATTTTTTTTTTTATTAGATGAGCCAAATGGGGTGAAGAGAAATTCCACTTCCTCCAGCCTCCCCCCTCCCACCCCAGAAGCATTTGCTTCATCACACCAACCACGATTAAGCAATTTACTTTTGTTCTTTCATCCATACTGGAGAGGCATTGTCTAAATCAGTGCCTTGTCCAATTAAAGAGAACACTTCTTGGCAATAGTTTCCAGCAGGGCTCTTATGAGGCGTAGAGGATCCTGGCTTTGGGAGAGAACACAGGTGACGTTGATGACATTTCAATTAGCTTTTACTTTACTTGGGGAATTTATGCCTTTCTCCGACATAATTACATCCTGAGCTGGCCTGCAGATCCTCCGCCCTTCAAAGTCACTCTCTGGGGACGCCTGGGTGGCTCAGTCGGTTAAGTGTCCGACTTCGGCTCAGATCATGATCTCATTGTTCATGGGTTCAAGCCCTGCGTCGGGCTCTGTGCTGACAGCTCAGAGCCTGGAGCCTGTTTCAGATTTTGTGTCTCCCTCTCTCTCTGACCCTCCCCTGCTCATGCTGTCTCTCTCAGAAATAAATAAAACATTAAAGAAAAATTCAAAGTCACTCTCTGGCCTCACCTCCTCCTACAGGAAGCCTTCCCTGGCCCCTCCCCCCCACCTCGATGACTCTGTGTTCTGGCCCCCTGACAACAATGCCTGTTACTCTTCTCTGAGGGCCTCTGATAAGTCTCTCATGGGGCCTCGGAAACCAGCAGGTTCCCGAATACACAGCCATACAAGGCTAGTGGCAAGTGGAAGGGGGATTGTCAGGTGCTGGGGAAGGGGTGGGGAGTTGTTGCTTAATTAATGGGTGCAGAGTTTCAGTTGGGGTGAGAGAACCTTCTGGAGACACATGGTGGTATGGTTGTACAACAGTGTGGCTGTACTAGAACTGACCAGTTGAAAATGGTTAAAATGGTAAATTTGATGTGATGTGTATTTTACCACAATAAGAAGACATCGATTCTACCTGGTAGGATGGATGTGAGGCTTAGATGAAAGCATCTGTGTAGAGCTGAGAGTAGCGCCTGGCATAGTGACCGCACTGACCACATACCAGCCGTCCCAATAGTAACCCTTTCCTTCCTTGATCCTGGGATTCTGACCCCTGGCTCCTCTCCCTGACCATGGCCTTCCCTCAGGAAAGCTTGTAAGAGTCTCAAGCCCCACATGAAAAGATGCTCACTCACTCATCATCGGGGAAACACAAATCAAAGCCATACTGAGACATCACCTCACACCTGCCAGAAGGGCTAAAATCAACAGCACCAGAAACAACGAGTGTTGGCGAGGATGTGGAGAAAAGGGGACCCTGGTGCTCTGTTAGTATGAATGCAAACTGGTGCAGCCACTGTGGAAAACAGTATGAAGGTTTCTCAAAAAACTAGAAATAGAATCACCCTATGATCCAGTAACTTCGCTTCTGGGTATTTACCCAAGGAAAACGAAAACACTAATTTGAAAAGATACACGCACCCCTGTGGTCTTTGCATCATTATTCACAGTAGCCAAGATACGGAAGCAACCTAAGTGTCCGTCAATCGATGGATGGATAACGAAAAGGGGGTATATGTAAATAATGGAATATTATTCACTCATTATGCATGAAATCTTGCCATTCATCAGAACGTGGATGGACCTAGAGGGTATTATGCTAAGTGAAATAAATCAGACAGAGAAAAACAAATACCATATGATTTTACTTATGTGCAGAATCTAAAAAAACCAAAACGACAACAAAAGTAGAAACAGACTCATAAATACAGAGAACAAACTGGTTGGTTTCCAGAGGGGAGGAGGGGCAAAAAGAGGTGAAGGGGTTTAGAGGCACAAACTTCGGAGTATAAAATAAATAAGTTACAAGGATAAAGTGTACCGCATAGGGGACAGAGCCAATGATATTGTCAACTTTGCACAGTGACAGCTGGTAACCACACTTATGGTGAGCACCACGTAATGCATAGACTTGTCGAATCACTATGTTGTACACCTGGAACTTATATAAATAACATTGTATGTCAACTATACTCCAATTTAAAAACTTTTTAAAGAATCCCAAGTCTTGAGCCCCCTCCTCCCTCCGACTGAAGGCTCAGCTCCCAAAGATGCCTTTGCCCATCATCTCCACCCACAGTCCTTGCCAGTATGCACACATGCAGCATCCCACCAGGGTGAGCCCGGCTTCTGAAACAATTCCTCCGACACCAAGGTTCTGGCACCAAAGTCATTATCAACTGTAAGCAAGAGGAAAACACTGAGGGCTCAGAGAAGAGAAATAACATGCCCGGTCCACATCGCCGGCAAGTGCAGCACCAGGGTCCAGTGCTAGTTCTCTGTAACCCCAAAGTCTAAATTCTTTCTACTAAGTGGCCATGCTCTCACCCCAAGGGGAGAGAGTAAATAGCACCCAATTGGTCTCAAGGCTATACTTCTAACACTATCAAGTAAGACTAAGCGGTCTTCCTGGAAGAGAAGCTGCCTTCTAAGCTGTCTTCATCCATTCCTTGGAAACTGGGGGAAATGCAGCATAATTTCCTTCCTCTGCCTTTCTCCATGACCACTATCTGGCTTCTTCTAGAAAACTCCTATTCATCCTTCAAAACCCATACAAAATGTTACCTCCTTTGAGAAAAGTTTACCGATGTCCCCACCCCTTAGTTTAGATTAGCTATCCCTCCTCTGTGTTTCTAACCTTTTCTCTAACCTCCTACTTCTAACTCTGTAGTTGATGTCTGCTCCTCTGTACAAGATTCCCAGCTTCCTAAGGGCTATGTTTTACTCCCGAAATCACCAAAAGAGAGCTTTTTTGCCCTGCCTTTTTTTCCTAGTCTATGGAGCCAACCAAAGACAAATGAATCCCAAGTATAAGGTGAGAAGGAGCAGGGGAAGAACACAAACTGAAGGCCAACCAGAACTCTGAAGGTGCAATCAGGCTGAGATTTTGAGACTGAAATGTCCCAGACATGGATTTCAAAAGTACATGAAACCTTGCAAACCATATTCAACCCATTTCCAGGCCTGTGTCATCTAAACTAACCATCCCCTCACCCCTCCCCTACCCGGATAGAGACCCTGGAGTCAGACTTAGCCCCCTCAGAACGTCCCTGTCCGCAGCCCCAGGTGTGAGAATCACAGGCCATCCAGACAGATCAAGCATCTTGCGATAATTTTTCCTTGAAGCGAAAGGGAAGGTAATGACACACAAAGCCGCGTTAATGCAACATTAAGATAAAAAAATAAATTATTCATAAGCATGAGAATAATGTCAAGGTGCCGTGAATGTTTTAATCACAGACAGTAATACTCCTTTCTGCAACAATGGACTTTGTGTGCGGTCACTGAAAACATGTGTTACTGCCAAGAGCCCAGACATGCATGCAGCCACTGCAGGCTGTTCTTTCCCAAGGGTGAAGGGAAGTCCCCAGTCTCTGAACCCAACACCACAGAGATATTTCCTCCACCTGCAGCCGATGCGAGGAAGCCCAGCATTAGGTACTTTCCTGCCTTGGTTGCACACTAGATCCTCCCGGGAAATTTTTTCAAACCAAGACCTAAGCCCCAGACCCAGAGGGGCTTACTTACTACATCACGCTGCCCACTGCCTATCCCCCTGGGCCCACCCACCCCTGCCCATCCCCACCACCACCACCAGCCCCCTCCCTAAGGCTAGGTTCCAGGCTCTTGCCACTTTGCATGGGAATCACTGCCCAAGCCCTCCCTCTGCCTTCTCCCAGCCCAACCCCTGCAATCTTTCCTGCACCCTAAAAGGGACCTGAGTTAGCTCTGTGATGGGGGAGACACCAGAACTAGACAAAAGGCATAGGTCTTGGGGAAAAGGGACCTCCCTGTGGCCTCACGCAGCATGGGGGAGGTCTGTAGCCAGCAAGAGGATGGGAAGGGCCCGGAGATGAGATCTGGTACCTGGATTCAATCATTCCAGTTACTCAGTGGTCAAAGCATCACTGCTCTGGCCAGATCAGATGCTGGACACACAGGGACAGAGAGGAAAAGCCATCTCTGTCATCAGGAAGCCTGGGTCCAGGGGAGAAAACCAGCACATACCCAGAATGGCTGTGTATGTGAGCAGTGCCCAGGGAGTCCCGGGGTGGCGCCCGGCCCCGCCTTCTGCAAGGGTTGCTGTCCTCGTATGCATCCCCTGGATTTATGGAGCACTCCCCCACCCTCTCTCTCTCTGAAGCCTCATGACTCTGAAACACATGACTCTGAAACATTTACAGATGGGGACACTGAGGTTTGGAAACACTGAGTAACTTGCCCAAGGTCGGGGGTGTTTCCAGCCACACTCCCAGAAGCACCAACAGGAATTAGATGAGCAGGTGAAGTGAAGGGGGTTTAGGGGTCGATGGTCCTCAAGCAGAGGTCCCCACCTGCCCATGGTCCCCACACCCTCAGCATCTCAGCAACAGCACTTCCTGTGGCTGCAGACCCTTGGAGAGGTATGATGAGCTCTCCTTGCCTCCCAGCCCAGCCCAGTCTGGCTTCCCAGTTGGTTCACCCCAGTTGGGGCCACACCCATCTGAAGTGCTCATGGTCTTCTCTGAACTTCTCTTCCACAGGCCCCAGCCAGGGTTCAAGAGGAATTTAAACATCTGAGCCTCACCCAGTTAACTGCAGCTGATAAAGGGGGTGCAGGGGACAACCTCCATTTGATGGTGTGGGGCTTTTCCCTTTCCTGCCACAGAGGCAAGGACACCAAGCAGGGAATGCTGGCCGAGGGCCTTTCTCCATCCCTGGCTAACGGGGGACGTTGTGGTCTCTGAGCATCTGAGGATGTGCGCATGGCATAGAACGTTTTTTCATGTGCTCCATTCAGAACAGCTGGTTCAAGTGAACAATGCCAAGACCTCGACCTGTAAGTGCAAGCTGGCTTTGTGGGTGTGTGTTAGGGCCAATGGGGATAGGAGAGGGGGCATTGGGATGTTCTGTTTCCTGGGTATGTGGGTGGTAACTTCAGCCTCAGGAGTCCTCCATTCCCACAGCCTCTGCTCTCTGAATTCTCAGTTACGTTCAGTGCATCACTGTCATGAACCAAATGTCCCCCCAATGTTTCCTGTTTCCTAGCCAGTGTATGGACTAAGGTTGAGAACCAGAGACAATAATTGTGATGTCCTCAGGGAAGGACCTTCTGGTATTGGGGTGACTTTGTTTGCCCTGCAGCAGCCCGCACCTGGCCAGGAGAGCAGACGCATACCTTGCATTTTTTTATGGCCCATTTATGCTACCAAGGGGCCATCACATTCAAGATCTTAGCTCTATGAGGTCAAGGGGAAATGCACCAAGATCTGTATTTGAGCCCAACTGGCCAAGGCAAGGCCGATTCTAACATCCAGGGTGGCCTCTTCATCCACATCTATTGGAAGTGTGAAATACCATAAGGAATATCCAAACTTGGAAATCACACAGATGAGGGGAGATTGTTTGCATTGCAAAAGTATTTCTTTTTTGAAGGATTTTCTTAAATAAGAAACACTTTGCATGCTTTGCAGCTGTGTGTTTCCAAGATATTACTTACTTGTCACAATAAAAGCCACGAAGGTAGAGAAGCTGAAAACTAAATTAATAGATTAAAACAGTAAATATTTAAAAATAAGACAGCAATAAACTTAAAAAAAACTGAACTGAACATGAGTTAAACACACCAAAGAGAAGAAGTGCCTCAGCCTAAAGGAATAGATCTCACAAAGGAAAAAAGGTGGGCACCTCCCAGTAAAAATGTATGTAGTAAAAATAAAATACGTGTGGTTAATCTTAAATAGCTCAAACGGACACAAACTGACAAAAAGGACAAAGCATGCAGTTTAAAATGAACTGTAAGAAATAACAATGGAAAACATTCAACTCCACTGTGGATCAACTAAATAGGAAATAAAACAACAGAAGGAAACTTCTTTCAGGATAAAAATTTAGCATAAAACCCCCAGTGTTGACGAAGACGTGGTGAGATTGACAATATAATGTACCCGTGACAGAAGCATAAACTAAGCCCCTGTCTTTAAAAGCCATTGGAGAGATAGATATGCAATATTCTGTATTTGTCTTTAACCTTTTCCTTAGTTTTGGAAGAATGTGACTCTTTTGTGATTATATATACACATTATATATAATGTGATATAATATATATTAATATATACTGTGCATTTTATATTATATATTGTACTTCTGTATATGATATACTATACATATAACAGGCACATATATAACATAACTATATTTGTAACATAACTATATATATATATACGTAATGTACAGTTTTATACATATAATGTATCACAAAAGACTCCCATCTTGCCGAAGGAAAAATGGAGAAAAGAGCAAGCCCAAAGGCTTCTCCTGGACACCAATGAACTTGACAGTCATGTCTACTACCAAGAGCAGAGTCTGGCTTTTCCTCCTTCTGCGTCTCTTATGGAGGCTGAAGATGACCTCACGCTAGTTTCTTTCTTTCTTTCTTTCTTTCTTTCTTTCTTTCTTTCTTTCTTTCTTTCTTTCTTTCTTTCTTTCTTTCTTTCTTTCTCTTTCTCTCTTTCTCTCTTTCTCTCTCTCTCTCTCTCTCTCTCTTTCTTTCTTTCTTTCTTTCTTTCTTTCTTTCTTTCTTTCTTTCTTTCAATGCTTATTTATTTTTGAGGGAGAGAGAGTGCGACGGGAGAGGGGCAGGGAAAGAGGGAGACACTGAATCCGAAGTAGGCTCCAGGCTCTGAGCTGTCAGCACAGAGCCTGACGTGGGGCTCGGGCTCGAACCCACAGACTGTGAGATAATGACCTGAGCCAAAGTCAGAAGTTCAACTGACTGGGCCACCAAGCACCCCTACTTCATGCTAGTTCTTATGCACGGCAATCAGGGGCTCTCGCTGTGGTTCTCATACGTGAGCCTGCATCAGGATCACCTGGAAGACCAATCAAAACACAGCTCACTGGGCTCCGCCCCCAAAGTTTCTGCTTTGACTGGCCTGGGGGCAGGGCCGGCTTTTAGAAAGTGCTTTCTCGCCAGTTCCCAGGCATGCTGCTGGTCCCCGGACTGCACTTGGAAAGGACTGACCTTTCCAGCCCAGGTGCCCATCTCGGAGCCCCACATGAGCTGCCTCATCCATCCTCCCCAGCTGGCAGAGCATTGTGTACAACTCCTTGTCGGGGACAGAGAAGTGACAGCCTGGATCAGATCCCTGGGTCCAGTGTTACACAGCCAGTGCTCAGATAGAAACCTCCCTGTAACCTCTCAGCATACATGCCTTTTCTTTAAGTATGAAATTCTCAGCCCTTGTGCTAAGGGAACCAGTTGTCCCAGCCAACTGGATGTCCTGCTTGATCCCTTCAGTGTTCTCCCCCTACCCCAGCTTGTTACTCAGAAACGGTCCTTGGAGCTCCCTCCAGAGAGTTCTAAACCTTGTTTGGTGTGTGCCTTTTTCGTCCCTTACCGAAGGAAACACGAACATATGCATACATATATCGGTTCTATATATTTATGTGTCTACAGGAATGAGGTAGGGCCACATATTTTTCTGCAACTTCTGAGTTGTCCCTTTTTATGCTGAAAATCACTTTTAAGGGACTTCCAGTTTCCAGTATTCCAACATGTGAAGAGCCCAGAAGTTGTCACTTCCATGCTCACAACATGAAAAAAAAAAGTGAACCAACTGAAAATTAATGAAGTTTCGGAGACCCATTAAAGAATTGAGGTCACAGGGCAAGCCATCACTCCCAAAATCCGGAGAGACAGACAAATCCAGAGAGTCACGGCTGAGTGACAAGGTAAGTCCATTCCCTGAGAGCCAAAGCTGCTGCGGCCATGAACTGGTAACTCTGACACACTGCTGAAGGTTGAGGGTGAATAGGAGGAGAGGGAGAGGCTCCTGGGGCCAGAACCTTGGGCATCCTATGCTCTTATGGGATTTACTTCTAGGACACAAACCCCATTATTATGGTCAAGAGCTGGGAAAGATCCTATGATTTTGACACAGGGGAAAGGGGAGGCCACCATTTTTAAATAACCCAAGGCAGCCTCCATAACAAAGGCCTACTCTCCAGGAGAAAAGCCCAGAGCCTGACCCATTTCCGTGCCTCTGGTCTCACTGTCTCACCTAAGAAACACTTGTAAGAGTCACAGCCCAGGGACACAGGCCCACCAAAGGACTGAAATTCATTCATGACCTGGTAGAACACTTCCCTTCCCCACTTCCTACTACCACACCCCCCAGGGATCCAGTATTGCCCATTAATGGTGGATTACAACTGAAAGAGCTCAGGGCACGAATTCTACTTAGAAGAGTCTTCAGGGACATCCAAAGACAACAGGGGACACAAAAATAAGGAACTTGGAAGAGGAATTTTAAGCATCTTGCACTTACAGCTATAGCAAATATTAAACAGAACCCAATTCCTAGCAAGATCAACATAAAACTCCATACCAAGGGCCCATGTAGCTCAGTTCCTATTATCCAACACATCATGTCTGGCTTTCAAACAAAAATTACGAGGCATGCTAAAAGGCAAGAAAAAATAAAGTATGAAAGGACAAAACAAGCATCAGAAACAAACTCCAGTATGAAACAGATTTAAGAATTATCAGACAGGGAATTTTAAGTAACTGTGATTAATACGTTAAGGGTTCTGATGGAAAAAGTAGACAACACATAAGAAGACAAGGCTCATGTAAGCAGAAAGATGGAACTCGGAGAAAGAATAAGGCGATGCTAGAAATCGAACACACTGTAACAAAAATGTTTTTGAGGGGTTCTTCAGTGGACTAGAAATGGCTGAGGAAAGAATCAATGAGACTGAAGGTAATAGAAATTTCCTTAACAGAAATGCGAAGAGGAAAAAAAGAATTTAAAACACAAAAGAGGGGCACTGGGGTGGCTGAGTCAGTTAAGCATCTGACTTCAGCTCTGGTCATGATCTCATGGTTTATGGGTTCGAGTCCCCACGTCGGGTTCTGTGCGGACAGCTCAGAGCTTGGAGCCTGCTTTGGATTCCGTGTCTCCCTCTCTCTCTCTGCCCCTTCTATGCCCATACTCTGTGTCTGTCTCAAAAATAAACATTAAAATAAATAAATAAAAATTAAAAATAAAACACAAAAGAATACCCAAGAACTTTGGAACAATTTCAAAAGGTATCACTGAAATGCCAGATGAAGAAGAAAGAAAGAATGAGTCAGGAAAAAAAGGAACTATAAATATGTGTGTGTGTGTGTGTATGTGTATTCGAAGTAAATAGTGGCAGAGAATTTTCCAAAATTAACAGTACCAAACCACAGATTCAGAGCACACAGAGAACACCAAGCAAGATAAATATCAAAGCAATCTACACAAAGTATATCATAGTCAAAGTGTAGAAAACCTAAGACAAAGAGGAAATCTAGAAAAGTAGTAGGGGAGGTGGGGAATGGACACACCTTACCTATACAGGAGCTAGTGTAAGAATTATCACAGACTTCTTATCAGAAACCATGTGAGCAAGAAGAGAGTAGAAGGAACTATTTAAAGTATTGAAAGAAAAGCACCACCAACTTAAAATTCTGAATCCAACAAGGCTATCCTTCAAAAGTTAAAGAGAAATATTTTCTAGTTTCTTTAATTTTTTAAACATTTATTTATTTTTGAAAGACAGGGAATGAATGAAGGAGAAACAGAGAGAGAGGGAGACACAGAATCTGAAGCAGGCACCAGGCTCCAAGCTGTCAGCACAGAGCCCAACCCAGGGCTCAAACCCACAAACAGCAAGATCATGACCTGAGCCGAAGTCAGACGCTCAACTGGCTGAGCCACCCGGGCTCCCCAAAGACAAATCCTTCTAAAACAAACAAAATGCATTGCCAGCACATCTGCCCTGCAAAAAACATTAAAAGAAATTCTTCAAAGAGAAATTGTCAGAGAAACTTAGAACTGTATGCAAAGAAAGGAAGAAAATTATGAAAAGGGATAAATGAAAGTAAAACAAAAGCTTTCTTTTCCTTATTCTTTTTTTTTCTTAATATTTATTTATGATTTATTTATTTTGAAAGAGAATCCCAGGCAGGCCCCATGCTGTCAGTGCAGAGCCCAACTCTGGTCTCAATCTCACGAACCACAAGATCATGACCTGAGCTGAAATCAAGAGTCAGACATTTAACCACCTCAGCCTCCCAGTCACTCCTTTTTTTCTTATTCTTAATTCATCTCTGAATTATTGTTCAAAGTCATAACAGTACCAATGTATTAGTGATTATAGTTTATGGAATGATATTTTAAGGATTGGGAAGAAGGAATGGAGAGTACTCTGTGATAAAGAGCCTGCACTACTCATAAAGTAATACAGTACTATAAGAAAATATATTTAGATTCATTGCAAATGCATACCACAAACTCTAGGGCAACCATTTAAAAATGTGTTGAAGTATAATTTCAATGTAAGAAGAGAGAGAAAATAGAATCATATAAAATGCTCAGTGAAAATTGTACTTAAGTGTACTTTCACTGGACTGTTTTAAAGCTTTACATTTTTTTAGAGGTTCAAGATAACTAAGGTGTTGTTGTAAATGTTAAATTTCCATAGAGCCACAGTGGTTCTTCCCCTTTTAAGACCCCTATAAAAATGGTGACACACAGTCAGTGCCCAGTGAGTACCTATGACCTTGACTATGGAAGTTGGGTTGTCTCTCCCTGACCCCAGGCAAGATGCTCTCTGACTAGGATGAATCTGGTCACTGGTCCCTGTGGGCATAATACACAGGGGTGAAGTGGTTGAAGGACTCTTTGTTCTGGAATCTGATTACCATCACTTCTCTGCCTTTTGGGTAAGATCAAGTGTGGAATCGGATTACCTTCCCAATGGAAGGGTGTGGGCTGGATGAGCAGAGAAATGGCTGATAACTCCCAGGAGAACCAAAAAACTGGAGGAAAAGTAGAATATCCATGATTTTTGTGAGTCAGCAAATAAAAGGAGAAGCCACACCCAGCTACCAAATCCCAGGCTGCCCTCTCCAACATGCCCCTTCTCTCTCTAGGACACCTGCCCATAGCCTCTATGTGCTTTTTGAAGAAGTATTGTCCATGGAAGGGTGCTGACATTTTACAAAAGATGGTCAGAGAGAGAGGACAATGTTTAACACACCCCAACAAGCCTCTTATGAAGAAATTAAATAAACTGAAAAGGCAGGAAACTGGTAAGTGACCTATAAATTGTTGTGTTGGAATCTGGTAAAGGCACTCTGTAGCTGCTCATGTGCACAGAGTGAGATCCCAATATAGTAGACAAATGACCAAACACCAACATTTGGTTCCCTCCACTTCCAAGCATCAGAGGATGGTCAGCAAGGGCACAGGTCTTGCTATAGCCAATAAAATGTCAGTACATAAGAGTTGATGTGTCTTGGGGCGCCTGGGTGGCTTAGTCGGTTAAGCGTCCGACTTTCGCTTAGGTCATGATCTCGCGGTTTGTGGGTTCGAGCCCCGCGTCGGGCTCTGTGCTGACTGCCAGCTCGGAGCCTGGAGCCTGTTTCAGTCTGTGACTCCCTCTCTCTCTGACCCTCCCCTGTTCATGCTGTCTCTCTCGTAGAAATAAATAAAACATTTAAAAAAAAAAAAAAAAAAAAAGAGTTGATGTGTCTCCATCTTCCCTTTCCCCACCTTTGGAAATCAAAGATATTGCAAATGGTGAGCCCTGGGCCCTCGCACGGATGCCCCTGGCAAGCCGCTATGGATGTGAAGCCTGAGCAAGAAATAAAACTTTGTTATCTAAAGCTACAGACTTTTTTTCTACAGTTACCTCACCCTTGTGAATCAATCGCCAAGCCTCTGAGATTATTTGTCCAAAAGAACCCACAGGGTATACACACTGATTTAATTTTTTAATGTTTATTTATTTTTGAGATAGAGAAAGAGAGAGACAGAGCATGGGTGGGGGGAGGGACAGAAAGAGAAGGAGACATAGAATCCAAAGCAGGCTCCAGGCTCTGAGCTCCAAGCTGTCAGTCCAGAGCCCAACGTGGGGCTTGAACCTACAAACCGTGAGATCATGAACCTGAGCTGAAGTTGGATGCTTAACCTACTGAGCCACCCAAGTGCTCCCACACTGACTTAAATAGTTTTTAAGTGGCTTAGTGAGATCATTTTACAGCTTAAGTTAGCAAATTCAATTTCCTCTAACAACATATTTTATAACGTAAATTAATTTCTTATAACAAACCTGGTTCCCAAGTCTCTGTGGCCAAACCAGTAAATTTATCAGCCCCCTTCTTCTCATTAACAGCTAATTACATGAGAGAGGAACTTGTCCTTGAAAAGCTTGGGCCCCACCTAGCTCTTCATTTCTCACACCCTAATGGGAACTGAAATGAATGTCTCCTCTCTTACCAAGGAAGACAATTACAACACAACAGTAAAAGTCCATAGGCCTCTTATTCAATATCATTATGACTTCCTTCTAGAACTACAATCCATCTATGAAAAGAAAGGCTGTGATGCCCAATTTCCACAATAGTACCATCATGGTTGATTTGGTTTTTTTAGGTGTTTTTTTTTTTTAATATAATATATTGTCAAGTTGCTAACATAGAGTGTATACAGTGAGCTCTTGGCTTCATGAGTAGATACCCGTGATTCATCGGTTACATACAACACCCAGTGCTTGTCCCAACAAGTGCCCTCCTCCGTGGCCATCACCCATTTTCCCCTCCCGGCTCCCACCCATCAGCCTTCAGTTTGTTCTTTGCATTTAAGTCTCTTATGATTTGCCTCCCTCTCTGTTTGAAACTATTTTCCCCCTTCCCTTCCCCCATGGTCCTCTGTTAAGTTTCTCAAATTCCACGTATGAGTGAGAATATATGCTAACTGTCCTTCTCTGCCTGACTTATTTCAACTGATGAATGGATAAAGAAGATGTGGTATATATATACAATAGAATACTACTTGGCAATGAGAAAGAATGAAATCTTGCCATTTGCAAGAATGTGGATGGAACTGGAGGGTATTATGCTAAGTGAAATGTGGTTTTATTTTTTTTTAAGTCCTATATATCAAGGGGCACCTGGGTGGCTCAGTCACTTAAGCGTCAGACTTTGGCTCAGGTCATGAGCTCATGGTTTGTGAGTTTGAGCCCTGCATCAGGCTCTCTGCTGTCAGTGCGGCACTTGCCTGGGATTCTCTGTCTCCCTCTCTCTCTGCCCCTGCCAAAAGTAAATAAATATTAAATAAATAAATAAATGTAATAAAAATAAAAAATAAAAAGTCCTATATATTAAAAAGAAAAAGACAAAAAAATAAGGCATGAAATTGCAGGCAGCTATGGTTCCAATTTCTCCTTTTATATTTCCAGATCTTTAGAAGTACATATTTTTATAATAGGGAAATACATACGACTCATAGGCTCAGTTATAAAATGGATGTATTAATCTAAAAACTGTATCTTTCCATCCAATGTACACAGTTCTGGGTTAGGTTGTAATCTGTCTCTCGAAGAAAAGTCGTCATCAAAGGAAAGGCTGGGCTTTAGAGATGCCGATCCCATACAAATGAACAAACAAACAACAGAACAGACTCACCAATATGAAGAACAAACTGGTGGTCGTCAGAGGAGGGGGGGTGGGAAGATGGATGAAATCGATAAAGGGGATTAATACGTACAAACTTCCCAGAGATGAAAAATACAGCATAGGGAATACAGCTGACAATATTATAATGTACTTATCACGGAGAGCGTTTTGTAATGTACATAACTGTTGAATCACTATGTTGCACAACTTAAACAAGTTTAATATTACGTCAACTATATTTCAATTCAAAATACAAATTGAAAAGAAGAAGAAATGCCAGGCCCGTGGAGGATGAACAAAACCGAGGTGCTATGCAGAGGCAGGTGAAAATAGAAAGAAAAAGAAGAGCCAGTGAGAGACATGTGGTGACAATAGTTCTCATATTTTCAAGTACAGCTCAAAAAGACTTAGGAGAAACTTATGAAAATTCGACACTTGGATCCAATACCCAGAGATTATGATTCAGTGTCTGCAGAAGGGCGCCCAGGGATCTGCAGGGTAAGCCGGATTCCGGGCTGATTCTAGAAGGAGGTCCCTGCACCACACCTTGAGACACATGTCCCATCGAAAATAGAATGGTTCCATCCTGCGCGGAGGCTGAAGAGGGAGCCACAGGGGATATTTTAGCTCAGTGAGTCTTGTCTCTGGGGGAATATAGGAATCCTCTGTTTTTTTAAAAGCACTAAATGCCCGAAAATACTAATGGATCCGAATCCCCAGGCAGCTGCGGGTCTGGAGAACCCCCCTGGGGGTTCTGATGTATGGCAAGGCTGAAATCCACCGTGACTGAACATAAAGGCACCTTTCAAGTGGCATCACAGAGGTGACCCGCCTGCTCTGTCCACGCCCGGCTGCCTTGCTCAGGCTGTCCATCACAAACCCTGGCGACGGGGCAGAAAACAATTTGGCTGAAAGCAAGCTGGCCAGGATGCAAGTCTTAAATCCTTCAAACGGTGGAGAAAACCGCAAGCGTGGCCGAGGCCGCAGAGCAGACATAATTGGCTTTAAATGAATTCGAAACTTGAAAACAAGGAACTCCAAGCCCTGAAAAATCCCAGAAAATTTTCTTCTGCAGTGCCTTTTGCTTGATGAGTTTCTGTTGTTGTTGATTTCCTTTCATAAGAGCCATGCATCACGGCGAAAGAAATGTGAAAATCACACACAAGCAAAAAGGAAAGGTAGAGAACACCCCTCATTCCACCCACTCACTGACGCTCCATAAAGGAAGCACGTTTACAGCGTCTCCTTCCGGACCTTCTCTTACGCAGAAGAGCGTGCCCGCTTCTGTCTGATACATTTGCCAAACTAATCCCATTCGGCGCTTATAGTGATCCAAATTGTCCTGGTTATAAAAGGCGTTAGAAGAGGGTGTAAAGACCATAACTCAAAATAATTTAAATACAAAAAGGAAAAAAAAGGTAAGAAAAAACAGTTCTGAAAAACAATAAAAAATTCTCCAGGGCACGCGACTTGTCTCAGAACGACTCTAATTCTGTCCGAATATCATCAAAACAAGCAAACTCTGATGCACATACGTTCCCAATGAATTCATCACTCCTGAGAAATCTGCGTAAAGAGCAACTTTGCCCATGTGACCAAACGGCTTTCTGCGCAGCTGTACACTCCCCACCGGTCACTGCCCTTCGTGAGGACTGACCAGCTCGCTCCCGCCTCTGAGAAGCTTCCAGGCCTTCCTCCCATCCCCCGCAGAATGCCCCTCCTCCTCTTCAGTTCATCCGCATCTCTCCTGTTTTTCAAGGACAGTTTAAACCCAAACCCCTCCCCTTCAACCCGCCCGGTTATATTTTCTCTGAACCCGTCAACATTTACTATACCTTTGTCTGTGGCTCGTAATCAATTCTTGTTCTCTGTGGCTCAGAGTCCCCTATGCATTAATCTCAGGTCCCCACTGAGATCACCATGCGTCCTCGAGCTAAATCCAGCTTATCCTTTCTGTGTCTCTCACCGCAGGGGGCACGGTGTTAGGCACACAGTAAACGGTCAATAAATATTGAATGAAGTGGAGGGAATTTATAGATAGAATTTTTTTTAAAGACATTCTATTCATCCCAAAACTCAGTGGGATGGTCTGGATGCTGCTGTAAAGAAGCGGGCCTGACTGAGGGTGGGGAAGGGGGGGTGACATGAGGTTCCAAAAGGCAGGCAGCTGTGTGGAAATGTGGGGCCAAGCCTGCGGGTGAGGACAGAAGCAGAGAAACAAAGCCTCCTCCTTGTCAGAAGGTCCCCGGGCTGAACCCCGTGACAGAGGCTTTCCCAACACAGTCCTCTTCATGCTCTGGACCAGACAGGGCAGCGAGGGGAACCTGACAAGCTGGCAGTCTCCAGCTGCCGAGAAACCGCACACCATAGCACTCCTTGGTGGGCCACAAAAACGAGATCAATGAGGACGGAGGAACCCATGAGGGGAAAAGCAGCTTAATTCCCACTGACACAGGAGAGCAAGCTGTGATGTCCAAGTGATGACAGCCTTGAGAAGAAGTGACAATGTCATCCTGGAGTCCCTGATAGAGGAGGACAGGAAAGCTAGTCAAAGGCAGCATCCGTTGCAGACTCCAGAGAAAGAGATGTTTTTAGTCTATAAAAAGATAAATATGATCCCATGGCTCAGTACAAGTGGGAAGCTAAAAGAAACTCAATTCTCATCAGAAAATTCCGAGCCTCCCATTGAGGAAGGGGATGGTGCCTTAGAAACACAGAAGGTTTGCCAGGGAGAGCACCCCAGAGGTCAGGTCAATGTCCCCAGAGGCAGATGCCAAAGACATTTCATCAGGAAGGCTACAGCCCTGGATAATCTGAAAACTGCCGGGGAAAATAAGGGCAGTAAAACTAGCTTTCTAAAGAAAGAGAGAGAAATTGTTTTCAGAGGATTTCTTTACGGGGATTGCACCACACTTGTTCAGATGTAAGTTCTTAATAAACCACTTAGGATAGAAGCCGTGGGCTGTAGCAAATTTGCCCAAAGCCAATTCGGAGAAAGCTATTTCTCCAATAACACATATTGTTGAATGTTAAATCTGCTGGCTGACCACTTTGCCAAACACTGTCAGACCAGTACTGTGAAACTGGTCTTTACCGGTCTGCCATGGACCCTTTACCACATCCTACCGAAAGTAAGTGCACTCCAGCTGTTTCCATGGTTGGGGTTCAGGGCCTTTCAGGATGGGACTCCGTGCCCTCCAAGTTCAGGTGTTGTGCATGCCTCCTGTGTCTGTGGGACAGGATTTCTATCTTCCGGCATATTTTCACTCATGGCACTGCCCCTCCCCCACCACATACAAGTAGTGACGACAAATGAATATTCTAGGTCTGGTTCACGTTGCGGGTATAGTTGCCTGTCACGAGGGTTTGCTACTCCAGACATGAAAGAAAGCCTGATCCTTTCACCATTTTACATTGGTTCAGTTTTTCCCTATTTTATAAACTGTTTTCGACCTACGGTAGGCAATGAAACCATAGGCATAGGGTCCAAGTGAGCTGATTTAGGGATAAATATGCAGAGACAGAGAGGACAGTGACTTGCCTGGAAGGTAAGCCACCCCCCTTGTACCTGACCTGTTGGGCACTGGACTCAAGGTCAGCCTCTGGAATGTGAAACATACAACACTGACATCCATCTTACCTTCACGGACCCCATGCAAAACCACTGCCGTTCCCCTTTCTAAGTCTGAACTGTGGCCATCCAGGAAGTGAGTTTGAGGAATTAGCTTACATCCAAAAGGGACCTCTCATGTTGGCCAAAAAGAAAAAAAGTCTTGCATGATACTGATAGGGAGATTTCTTGGTTGCGAAGGACAAGAGACAAGAGAGAAGAAGGGGGAGGAGAGAGCACATAGAGCAGTGAGACGGAGGAGGAGTACCATACTGTGACTTGCAAGGGGGCTGTGAGTCACTTTCTTTAGGAGGAACAGAGTCCTGCATCCTGGGACTTGGGGGCTTGTAGAGCAGTGTCCCCACAGATGCGGGATTGCCAAAACAGAGAAATCATGGGAACCTGCAGAGGCCCTGGAGAGAGCTCAGGATCATCACAGGTCCAACAAATTGGATTCAGTCAAGTTCAACTATGCCTGTGAGATGCAGGGAACACAGGTAACATCTGGGCTGGGTGACCCAGGAGAAGGCAATGTTGGCATACTAACCAACGTTCAGAGCAGAAAGATGGATGATGAAAGGAAAGTCCCTGCTTATAAGATTTATAAAATGGAAGGAAGCAGAACTATACTGGGGAAAATGGTCATCAACCTTGAAACTTGATCATGGGGAAAATTAAGTGCAAAGTAGGAAAAGCAGGCTGTGGAAGAATCCTCAAAGATGCCCACCCCCTGATCTCCAGCATCTGTGAATACGTTGCTTTGCATCAAAAGGGGTTTTGCAAATGTAATCAAGGGCATGGCCTTGAGATGGGGACATTGCCCTGTATTCTCTGCTGGGCCCAATATAATTACATTAGCCCTTCAAAATGGAGACCCTTCACTGGCTGTGGTCAGAGAGAAAAGAGCAAGAAGAGAATCCAAGTGTGAGAGGTTTGTGACCCACCGTTGCTGCCTTTGAAGTTGGAGGAAGGAGACCATCAGCCCAGGAATGCAGGAGCCTCTAGAAGCCAAAGACAGCCCTTAACTGATGGCCAGCCAAGAAATGAAGATCTCATTCCCACATCCACAGGGAACTAAAACCTCTGTCAATGACCCAGATGAACAAGGAAACAGATCTTCCTAGAGCCTCTGGAAAGGAACGCAGCCCAGCAGACACCTTGATTTTGGTCCAGTGAGACCTGTGTGAGACATCTGACTTACAGAACTGGAGGTAATACATCTGTGTTGGTTTACACCTCTACACCTGTGCTAACATTTTTACAGCATTAGAAGAAAACTGAAACAATGAATAAACAAAGAAGAAAGTGAAGAGCACCTTTAAGTGAGTTCAAATCTCTGAACCCAGGCTAATTCTGTCCTAGAGAGCAGAGGGGAAAAAATGTCACATGGTAAAGCTGAGACACTGTACAAATTATTCACCCTTCTTAGAGATTTTAGAGATTATCAAGACTCATTAGCATCATAGTAAAGGCTCTGAAAAGTCCTGGGTGGGGGGGAAACATTTCACTTTATTTAGCCTACCTTTTCCAAAACCATATAACCTTGAAACCTACTAACATCTGTAGAAGCACGTTCCATGGGTTGGTACTGATGGATGTACACTCAAACATATCCTTCCTCTGGTAATAACCTTTTGCGGGCTCTCCAGGCCTTCGGGAGAAGCCACGTGCTCCTTAGCATGGTGCCCAAAGTCTTGCATGATCACACCCCGAAGAGCGTTCTAGCTTCATCTACCAACACACTCCTTAAATATACTTTGATAATTGCAATAACCGAGTTAAATGGTTTTGGAAACAGTTGTGCTTTCTTATTAGTTAAGAGCAAAATCCTGCTTCTCTCAGCTTCTTTCTTTTCTTTAATTCCAGCTATATAGAAGAATATCTCTAGGGTTCCATTTTCCCTCACTTCCATTCCCTCCCATATGCTATTTCCTGGAACACGTATCCCCTACTTTCTTTGCTTTGAAATGTCTTCTTACCCTCAAAACTCCATTCCCGTGCCACTTCCTCTAGGCAGCCCTCCTGACTCTCCCTCACATGACTCAGGTTAGGGACCCCTCTACTCTGCTCCCCCATACTCCAAGTTTATGTCTGTCATCACAATTAGCCCTCTAAGTAATTTTCCATTTTGTTCTCTATCCTCCGCACTAGATGATGTACTCCTGCAGAGCAGAAATCGTAATTCCCTTCCCAAGCAAGGAGGAGGCCACTGGCTATGACCAGGCTGGGCAGAAGAGTCAATGATGCAGCCTTGGGAGCAGAAGGGAAATGCAGGAAATTTCCTAAGCAAAACAGACCCAGAAATGCTATGAATCAATGAGCAGAGACAAGAACTAGATGTAAATGAATGGAGGCAAGGTGGAGCCCATAGCTGAAAGCAGGATAAAGAGGCATAGTCAGAAAAGGAATCCATGGACATAAACAAGGAGAAGATGTTATGGAAGGTCTAAGGTCTTGTGTGAGGGTGAGGAGGGAAGTGCTCAAGGCTCAAATCAGCTTAGCTCTTGGTCCCATTTCTTCCTCCACTTGGAACCACCTCATCTAGCCTTGTACATAGACTGTGTTTATTCAACAGGTATTTCTTGAGCTTCAGCTATGTACCAGGCACTGTTCCAGAAGTTGAGTGTACACAGTGAACACACCAGTCACAACTCCCACTCTCAAGAAGCTTCTGTTCTAGGGGTGCCCATCTGGCTCAGTTGGGAGAGCATGGGACTCTTGATCTCAGGGTTGTGAGTCTGAGCCCTGCACTGGGTGTAGAGACTACTTTAAGATAAAATCTTTTTTAAAAGAAGGAGAAGAAGAGGAAAAGGAAGAGGAAGAGGAAGATAAGGAGAAGAAGAAGGAGGAGGAGGAGAGAGGAGGAGGAGTGGGGGAGGAGGAGGAGGAAGAGGAGGGAAGCGGGGAAGCTTGGGTTCTATAGAAGGATGAAACCAGTGGTCAAGAAAATCTTAGATGGTGATAAGTGCTAGAAAAAAAGATTTTAAAAATGACATGATGGGTTGGGGCACCTGGGTGGCTTAGTCGGTTAAGCGTCCTACTTTCACTTAGGTCATGATCTCGCGGTTCGTGGGTTTGGGCCCCGCATCGGGCTCTGTGCTGACTGCCAGCTCAGAGCCTGGAGCCTGTTTCAGTCTGTGACTCCCTCTCTCTCTGACCCTCCCCTGCTCACGTTGTCTCTCTCTCTCTCCTAGAAATAAATAAAACATTAAAAAAAAATGACATGATGGAGACTGGGGATGCAGATGGGCTGTGTAGTTTATATCAAGTGGTCAAGATCAGGAAGACTATTATCAAAAAGACAAAAGGTAAGTGTTAGCGAGGATGTGGAGAAAAGGGAACCTTTGTCCGTTCACAGGGTGGGAAAATTAATTGGCACAGTCATTACAAAACAGTATGGAGGACCCTCAAAATATTAAAAGTAGAATACTACATGGTCCATACATCCCATTTCTGGGTATATACATCACAAAGTGAAATCAGGACCTCAAAGAGATATAACCACCCAGTGTTCACTGGAGCAGCATTTACAGTAGCCAAGATATGGAAACAATCTAAATGCCCATCAATAGATGACTGGGTAAAGAAAATGTGTGTGTCTGTGTGCATGTGTGTGTGTCTGTCTGTGTGTGTGTAGGGGACCCTATTTTCTGTCAACCATTTGTATGGTTATATATAAAGGAGCACCTGGGGGGCTCAGTCGGTTAAGCATCCGACTTTAGCTCAGGTCATGATCTCATGGTTCATGAACTCAAGCCCTGAATCGGGCTCTGTGCTGACAGTTCAGAGCCTGGAGCCTGCTTCCAATTCTGTGTCTCCCTCACTCTCTGGCCTGCCCCACGTGCACTCTGTCTTTCTGTCTCTCTCTCAAAAATAAATACTCATTAAAAACATATATTTATGACTATCTATCTATATATGCATATATATAGGCATGCCATATTTATTATTTGCTTACTTATTTATAATGGAATATTATTCCACTTTAAAAAAGAAGGAAATCCTGTCCTTCACAACACAGATGAACCTGGCAGACATTGTGCTAAGTTAAATAAGCCAGATACAGAAAGACAAATACTGAGTGTCTCACTTATATGTGGAATCTAGAACAGTCTTACTCACAGACGCAGAGAGTAGAATACAAATTGTCAGGAACTGGGGTGTGAGAAAACAGATGCTGGTCAAAGGGTACAAATGTCAGTTACACAAGATGCATTAGTTCTGGTGATCTAATTTTCAGCAATGTGACTATAGTTAACACTACTTACTGTAGGGGCGCCTGGGTGGCTCAGCTGGTTAAGCACCTGACTCTTGACCTCAGCTCAGGTCATGATCTCAGGACTATGAGTTCAAGTTCCACATTGGGCTCCATGCTGGGAATGAAGCCTAATTTTTAAAAAAAATTTGGGGGGCACTTGGGTCAGTTAACCGTCCAACTCTTGATTTCTACTCAGGTTGTGATCTCACAGTTTCTGAGTTCAAGCCCCCATCAGGGCTCTCTCTTCCCCCTTCTCTCTGTCCCTCTCCTGCTCATGCTCACCCTCTCGCTCAAAATAAATAAATAAACTTTAAAATAAATCAATAAATATATCTTTATTTTTTTTTTAGTTTTTTTTTTAATGTTTTTTTATTTATTTCTCGGAGAGAGAGAGACAGCGTGAGCAGGGGAGGGTCAGAGAGAGAGAGGGAGTCACAGACTGAAACAGGCTCCAGGCTCTGAGCTGGCAGTCAGCACANGAAACAGGCTCCAGGCTCTGAGCTGGCAGTCAGCACAGAGCCCGACGCGGGGCTCGAACCCACGAACCGCGAGATCATGACCTAAGCGAAAGTCGGACGCTTAACCGACTAAGCCACCCAGGCGCCCCTAGAACAGCAATGTGCTTTGTACTTGGAATTTGCTAGAAGAGTAGATCTTAAGTCTTCTCACAACAACAAAAAAGAGAGAAAAAGAAAATGGTAAGTGTGAAGGTGATGTATACATTAATTAGCTTGATCTCGGTGATTATTTCACACTGTAAATTAGGTACATCAAAACATCAAGTTGTGCGCCTTAAATATATCCAATTTTTATTTGTCAATTATACCTCAGTAAATTGAAGGAACAAAAAGATGAGGCAGCTTCTCTGCTAAAGCTGCATCCTGAAAGACAAGGAGCCAGGCATGTAAGATCTGGGGACAGAGCAAGTCAGGCAAAGGAAACAGCAGAGGCAAAGGCCCTGAGGCTGGGCGCAGCTGGATATGTTGGTACAGAAAGCCAGTGTGGCAGAGTGCAGTAGCCATGGGGAGGCAGGGCAGAAGATCAAGCCCGAGATAGAGGAACCAGAGCACGAGGAAGTTAACGGTGTGTGTTCTTCCCCGCAAAGGGTAGAGAACAATGGAAGGAAGCAGGGAAAAAACGGCTGGCAGGAAACAGGATGCCCTCCCTGTCCCTCAAGCTCTTCAAGCGCACCGCCTCTGCCCCACGGGTGGGGTTTAGGGGGTTGCCCTGTATTCCAGTCCAGGGCCCACTGTCCACCTGTACTTCCGCTCACAGCTCTCCTGCCTCCGCGGGCACTTAGCGGAGCCCAAAGAGACCACCTGTGGAGTGGAAAGGCAGAATCTGGGTTTGCGCAGGCGCGCTGTCTTTTCCTTCGTTGCATCCTTTCTCTGCGATGAGCTTTGCTCACCGGCCCAGTCAGGTTCACACATCCCGGGGAATGTGATGAATGAGTCCGTCCTCTTTAGAGACGTGGTGTTTCCGAATGGGTTAAAAGCAAAACCTGCACGCATTATTGGTGTAGCTGCTGGCCGGTTCTGCCTCCATTTAATCACATTATCTAGATATCTAGAGAGGACGAGAGGGTTTGGGGTTCTGTTCTGTTTTGTTTTGTTTTCAGCTGGAACTCACACAGACACAAGATAATGGGATGGAATTAACCAAATATCTAAGGAAGAGAAAGAAGATGCAAGCCGCCCTCCCCTCTGCCTTCCCGGTGCCTGGGGTCTAATGCTCACAGGGGGATGGGGTCTATTGGCGAAGCCCCAGGAGGAAAAGCCCTCAGTAAGAGCACCACAGCTGTCCCAGTTTTCACCATATAAACTGGACAATAGGAATCTCATCGATTGGGAGGCGTGGTCTGCATCATGAAGGCCATGACTGTTACTATTTCTTCAAGGCTGAGACTTACGCTGGGCACAGGAAAATCAGTGGTGTGGGCATCTTAGGAGCTCACGGACTGTTTACCCCGTGGTCGTCTGCCCTGTGACAGAGAGGACTTTTGTTTCCATGACATGTTGTGAACTACACTGCAATGTCTTGGTCTCGGAGCCCCTTCATTTAGCTTTGGTCTTACTGTGCCATTCAGCATTTCCCTGGCAAGGTTTCTATTACTTTCAACTCCCAGTTTATACTTGTCTTCTTTAAAAGTCACCTTCGTTGAGGTGCCTGGTGGCTCAGTCAATCAAGCATTGGGCTTCAGCTCAGGTCGTGATCCTTCAGTCTGTGAGTTCGAGTCCCGTGTCGGGCTCTGTGCTGACAGCTCAGAACCTGGAGCCTGCTTCGGATTCTGTGTCTCCTTCTCTCTCTGTGTCCCTCCCCCACTCCCACTCTGTCTCTCTCTCTCTCAAAGATAAATAAATGTTAAAAAAAATTAAATTGCCTTCATTATTGAAATAAACATTTAAAAAGTAAGTTTGTAATTGTGAGTTGTAAACTCTTCTGACTTCGAACTCTTTTCCCACTGAAACAATCAGGTTCTAGGGAAGTAAGTCCAGAATCCATTTTGCAGAGTTACTGTAAGGAAAAATGAAGAATGTGAGAAAAAGAAGTAGTAGACACTCAATAAACGTCAGTTCTCTTTGTTCCTTGTACCCCTGACCTATATGGACAGTTTGAAATGGTTCTTAAGGCACCAACAGGACTCTGGGAAAGCTCCCAAGGTGGGTGGGTTAAATTCAGACTTTGGAGCCAAACAAACCTGGTAAGATCTTGGTTTCTACTCTGAGTAGCTATATGACTTGATGCCCAGTACCACTTACCTTCCCAGACCTCGGTTTTCTCCTCTGTAAAATGAGGGGAATAGGAGTTTGGTCAAGATGAGGTAAATCATGTGTGCATCAGACCCAGCCCGGAGGAAGCCACCAATAAATGACAGCTGTTGTTACTCCTCAGGCATCTGGGAGGATGGAGCTAAGGACCAGTGGTAATCGACGTCCTGCCCTCCAGAGACGGAAGTTCTGGTGAGCTCTGACTTATCGCTATGTACTAATTCTCTCTCTCTCTCTTTTAACATTTATTCATTTTCAAGAGACAGAGAGAACAGAGCGTGAGCTGGGGAAGGGGCAGAGAGAGCGAGACAGAATCCAAAGCAGGCTCTAGGCTCTGAGCTGTCAGCACACAGCCCAACATGGGGCTCGAACTCACTGACCGCGAGATCATGATCTGAGCCCAAGTCGGATGCTTAACCGACTGAGCCACCCAGGCGCCCCTGCACTAGTTGTCTTGAGGGGAATTCTCTAATTTCTGATCTTTGGAATTCCATCCTGAGCCAAATGCAAGCTTTCTTTCCTGGGAACAAATGCACACGCTGGGGATTTATAATGGAAAATTTCATGTTGCCCTTTATTCATAGGGTCACTGGGTGTGAGGCCATAAATTTGATGTAGAGCCCAGGTCCGGCTGAGATCCTCACAGGCGGTATAGTTCATCGTCATGGCCAGGCAGTGATGACAGCTCCACAGAAGGGGTTCCCTTTTATCTCAGACAGCCACTGTCAGACCCTGGGCGATTTCTAGATTTCCACGGTTGGGCGCCAGGGAGGATGAAGGCTTCTGCAGCCACTCTTACCAGATTGAGACTTACCTCCTCCTCAGAGCCTTGACTTCCCCTCCTGGAGACTTACCACCTCCTCCTGATTAACGATCAAGGCGTGGTGACCGTGTGTGCAGCAGAGAGCGGACAAGGGATGAGAAGCAGCAGCGGTGACAGCTGGGAGGGGCAGACACCGGAGAGGAGGGAGGACACGGAGTCCTGATGTGGACAATCTGAGGACTGATTTTTTTTTTTACACAAATAGTTTATTGTCAAGTTGGTTTCCATATAACACCCAGTGCTCATCCCCACAAGTGCCCTCCTCCATGCCCATCACCCCCCTTCCCCCCCCCACACCCATCAGTCCTCAGTTTGTTCCCAGCATTCAAGAGTCTCTCATGGTTTGCCTCCTGCCCCCTCCCCCACTATTTCCCCCCTTCTTCTCCCCCATGGTCCTCCGTTAAGTTCCTCCTATACGTGCAAACATATGGTATTTGTCCTTCTCTGCCTGACTTATTTCTCTCAGCATAACCCCCTCAAGGTCTATCCACGTTGCTACACGTGGCAGGATTTCATTCTTTCTCATTGCCACGTAGTATTCCATTGTATAGATAAACCACATCTTCTTGATCTATTCGTCCATTGATGGACACTTAGGCTCTTTCCATATTTTGGCTATTGTTGAGAGTGCTGCTGTGAACTTTGGGGTACATGTGCCCCTGTGCATCAGCACTCCTGTATCCCTTGGGTAAATTCCTAGCAGTGCTATTGCTGGGTCATATGGGAGTTCTATTGTTAATTTTTTGAGGAACCTCCACACTCTTTTCCAGAGGGGCTGTACCAGTTTACATTCCCACCAACAGTGTAGCAGGGTGTCTGTTTCTCTACATTCTGAGGACTGATTCTGACCAAAAGCGGAGAAGAGGACAGATTGGATCCTGGGTTCTCAGAACTTCACTCCCTACTTCCCACCGGCTCCCCAGCTCTGCCTTTGGGGGGCTGGCTCCCCGTCCTTCCTCTCCTCGCACGGCTGACACCAGTCACCTGTCAGAACACACGGGCACTTCTTCAGTGGCTTTCACAGGACTAGCACTGCCCCTGTGGGAAGACTTTTCCAGATGAGTCTTTTTTTTTTTATAGTTGATTTTTGAGACAGACAGAGCATGAGTGGGGGAGGGGCAGAGAGAGACACAGAATCTGAAACAGGCTCCAGGCTCTGAGCTGCCAGCACAGAACCCGATACAGGGCTCGAACCCACAAACCGTGAGATCATGACCTGAGCCAAAGTCAGATGCTTAACCGACTGAGCCACCCGGGCACCCCACCAGATGAGTCTTTTAGGAAGGACGGGGATGCCTTGTCACCCTAGCACGCAGCACCTCCTGGTGGTTAGGAAGCCCCTTCATTCATTCACTCATTCCATTACTCACCAAACACATGCCTAGTACCCACTTTGCTTACCCCTGCCTGGAACCTGGCACACAGTCTCCCAGGACAGACAGACAGTGGACAGACAGCGCAGTACCCTTCTCCCCCTGGGGCTGGACTTGAATCTCCAGGTCAGACAGATCTGACTCTACCCACTAGGACTCTGGAAACCCTTAGCATGTTCCCTCCTCCAATTAGTGGGGTGATGTTAAGATCTGCCCTCAGCATTGCTGTGAGAGTCCTGTGCATTCTAGTTTGTTTGCAGCTCTGACCCACCTACCTCTGATCCACCCGCATGCGCAGTCTGGAGTCCTCTCAGCCGGCCAGCTCCCCCAGAAGCTTGAACTTGCCACCGCACGAGTCGAGTGCTGCCCCTATGCTGCCGTCTGGCCAGGGCTCACCTTTGCCTTGGCCAGCCTCGTGCTCCGCTTTCTCACCCCTTCTCAGGAAGGCTTCCACCCGTGCCCCTCAGCCAGTCTCCTGGCTGCAGCCAGATGGCACCCCCGCCCCCAGCTGGTGTGGGACTGACCCTGTTCTTGCTCCGTGGGGCTTGGTATGGTGTCTGCTCCCGGCAGCCCTGGGCTTCTCCCCTCGGGTTTTGGGGTCCGCGTTCTGCCAGGTCTACCACAGCCCTCTGCAAAGAGGAACCAGATACCAAGAGTTAAGGTCTCGTCTCTGAAGGCTTCCCATTCTGGACCGAGCCTTCTAAATGGCCCCAGCTCCCCCACGCCTGGGAAGGACCAGAGGAGTCCAGAGTCTTCCACGTGCCTCACAGAGTAGAGCCAGCAACCACGACAGAGTAATTTTCAGGGGCACAGAAAAGCCTGAAGACCCCGAAATTCCTCCCTTACATGCTCACTGATGCCTGAAATTGCTTCAACAGACAACAACATGCTTTATTCCACAATTAGAAGTAAGCCTTTCAACGTAGATTTCTCTGGTCGAGAAAACACAATGATTGCATTCATACTGAAGTATAAATCAGTGATTCTCAAGGGAATGGAGGAGTGTATCACAATCTCTCAGGGTAGAGGACTTAAGACACTTACACTTCTTAAAAACCACATTCAATAGCATAGTCTAAGTTCAGACCTTCAGAAGGACAGTCTGGTAAAGCATATATTAAAATGTCCAATATGAATGCTGACTACGAATACCCTTTGACCTAACAATTTTTGTCCTCAGTCCCCAGAGAAACCATTGTGTATGTGCAGAAAGAGATATGCATCAGAATGTTCCCTGAATCATAGCTTGTACCGATGAAAATATAAGGATCAATTTACATATCTGTTAATAGGGACCTCGCTTAATAACCTGTGGTATTTCTGTCCTATGGAATAGTACATAGCAGTTAACTGTAAAGTTATCTGTACTGACAAGATAGAAAAACCTTCAGGATTTTTTAAAAGTGAAAAAAAATAAGCAAGCTGCAGAATGATGCACAAAGAATAATAACATTCACGTAGGAAGAAAGCAAACCTGTTATTTCTAAAGATAGCTGTGTCCATGTGTAAATGGATAAGGAAGGGATCTGGAAAGATACAGATCAGAGATAGGCACGGTTGCCTCTTCAAAGATCTTGGAATTAGAGGTGATATTTACGAGGGACTTTAGCTGCATCTAAATTTTATTTATAAGGATAATGCCTTCATGAAATACTTGCATCGTTTAAATATTTTCAGAGGCGCCTGGGTGGCTCAGTCAGTTGAGCATCCAACTCTTGATTTAGGCTGAGGTCATGATCCAGGTGAAGGAATTGAGCCCCACATCTGACTCTGTGCTGAGCATGGAGTCTGCCTAAGATTTTCTCTCTCTCTTTCTCTCTCCCTCTCTCTCTGCCCCACTTGTACTCTGTCTCTCCACAATTATATATATATATATATATATATATATAATCTTACATTTGGAAGAAACTGTTTTTAAGCATAATGCAACAACAATATTAAAGCTAGACAAAAATCTTTTTAGGTGATGGGTCATGGGCTGAAAACACTTGACAATACACTGCAATGATAGCAAGTGTAACAGAACTAATACTTTGAAAATTTTTAAGTTTTCTATTTTGTCTTTCTGACTATATAATCTTCATCCTACTCAGTCAAATGCATTCATTCATTCAGGACTCCTATTTGTTACAGAAAGAATGCAAAGAGAAAGAATGAGGAAATTAATCATCTGCTCCCGGCACGCAAAGTAGGATGTTGCAGCCAGGCGGTGCTCTTGAAAGACACGATATGTCAGAGTAGAGATTTCCAATTCCTTTAGCTCTGCCTTAGGTTATCAAGGGCAAACCTGAAGGGTCTGTCTTGTGGAGTTCCCCCTTAAAGTCCCACCCAACAAAGGAACATGGTCTTTGGAGCGCCTGGAGGGCTCAGTTGGTTAAGCATCCAACTTCAGCTCAGGTCATGATCTTGCAATTCGTTGGTTAGAGCCCCACATCAGGCTGTCTGCTCTCAGCACAGAGCCTGCTTCAGATTCCCTCTGTCTCTGTCTCTGTCTCTTTCTCTCTCCCTTTGGCTTCACTTGGTGGCCTTGAGAAGGCAGCACTGCTATCGCCGTCGTTGACTGCATGGCCAGCATCAAGGTCCCTGGAGGAAAGCATCTTCTGTGACAAGGAGACTGTGGCCCACTCCGAGGCAGCCTTCTGGGGAAACATGCAGGGAAGCAAAAAGAAAGGAATTACCTATGTGCCAAGCTGCTTGCTAGGAGCTTTCTACTCTTTGAATCTTCATGAGAAGCCACAAGTGAGATAAAATTATCCCCATTTTAGGGCTATAAACACAGACGTACAGCCATTAAATCATCTGCACTCATTCACACGGTGAATTTGTTGAGTTGGGTTATGCCTGCAGGTCCGTCTGATCCCCTGGAAGCATTCTGTCCTTTTTATTACATACCTTGCATTGAGCCACAGCCCATCAGACCTTGCCTTCTGACTGTGCTTGCGGAATCAGTAGAAATGATCGTTATTATGATACCAGTGATCCTGGGCCACGTGCTCTGCCAGGAACTCCACTTGTATGATGGCTCAACTTCAAAAGAAAAACCTGTCAGGGTGTGATTATTAGTCCTACTTTCCTGCCATGGAAACTGAAGGTTGTCTCAGGGAGGGTGGGCGAGGCTGTTTGCAGTAATATAGAACCTCAAAACCTCACTAGCCCCACAAAGTCAACGTTTGCTCTTCAGTCATGCTGATGCCCAACGTGAGTCAATGGAGGTTTTGCTCCACCCACTCACCCAAGGACCCAAGGTGACACAGGCTTCACCATCTTGCAGACTCATCATAAACGCTGGCGTCCTCACCACCGAGGCAGCAAGTGAATTCACATCTGTTCTTCTGTGCTTCCACACAGAACTCTTTCCCACCAAAAACACAAGGAAGTAGACTGGGATGTGTGCAGGAGCACGTGGATATTTGTTGAGCAATAAATGTCACCACCAGAAGTCTCAATTAGATTACAAATATTGTTCTAAACCCCAGAGCTAAAGCTTAACACGTCTCTCCGCAGTTCCTGACTCGCTGTGGAATCCAGAGAAGGAAGTGCTCTAAATCCATCAGACCCACCATGTCAGTCCTGTGGTCCATCCAATTTAGGATTTAGTGTCTGAAAGGAACACCCAGGGTTGCAGGAAACCATAAACGTCCTTACCGACTTCAATCACAGACTTCTGTGTCGATTTCTCCAACATTCCAGCGCGAAGCTCTGTCTCTCCTTTGTAGATTTATCCCAGCCTCTGTGGACCTGCATTTATTTCTGGCCTGGGCTGCTTCTGCAGGCAAAAAGTTTTATGCTGCCTGTCTCTTCACTCGTATGTTTATATATCACCACATTCTACAAAGATTTGCTGCAGCAGAACAAAACGTGCATAGAAAATAAGGTTTGAAAAATAAATATGTGAGAAAATCAGGGTTGGGGAAAATTAAGATGAGAAAAATAACGTTAAGGATAATGATGTTATACAAAGTGCTTATTGTTGGATTTGATGGACTTGCTTAGGACAAGTCAAACAGATACTACATAATTCGTAAATACTCATAAGACGAAATTCAGCCAAATATTCAGGGGAAGCTCAGATATTTCTGGTACTCATGCCTGATAGGAATCTTTTTTTCTTTATATTGTTTATTTTTGAGAGAGAGAGAGAGAGAATGCAAGTGAGGGAGGGGCAGAGAGAGTGGGAGACAGAGGATCTGAAGCAGGCTTTGTGCTAAGAGCACAGAACCTGAAGCGGGGCTCAAACTCATGAACGTGAGATCATGGCTTTAACCAACTGAGCCACTCAGGAGCCCCAGAAATCTTTTCATGAGTCCACCCAAAGAGGATGTAGTATGAGAGAGTAGAGAGAAAAAAGAAACTTTAAGAACAATTTCACAAAATAAATGACATACCAGGAGCTCTGAATGGAACTCTGAAGAACCGTGAGAACAGAGAGAACATGAGGCGATTGAAGGTTAGGAAACCTCTGAGGGCAAGGAAGAGCCGCTTCTACCAGAAGAGGGAGCCAGCTGGCAAAAAGACATCATGGAAGCAATAAGAAAACAAGTTTAGCTGCATGAGAGACTCAATTGGGAAATAGGAGGGGAAACAATATGGCAGCCAGGTTCTTTGGAGATTGCCGAATCTTAACGGGTAGAAGTAAAGTTGTGCCACAGGGGCTGAACAGAAGTACCAGGAAAGTTTGGGGCCAAAGTCCAAAACCTTCCCACATTCAAATACATAGCCAGCTGACTTATGGCCACCAGATCACAAACATAGCTGCTTCAAGGAGCCTAGCAGGTTTCCTTACCAGCCATCAATCCATGTTGCCCATTCTTGATGAACCATATTAATAAAACTGTGCGGAATGTTGGTCCTAAATCTAATATTCTTGTCAACATTAGGAAAGAATGTGTCAAGGAAAATAGTTGGAGGGTCAACAAGTTATGTATGTTATTTTTAATCTACATCACAACCTCAAATCGTAGATAGAACCACTTTCCAATGACGACTTTACAAGTACTGTACTGAAGTGAGGAACATAGAGTGACTTGAGCAGGGTCATACAGCTCATAATGGGGAAGAGAGAATTCTAACCTGCCACTGGCTGGTGTCTGTGCCTTCACAACATAACATTGCCTCTTGACACTTAGGTAAATGGAAGAAGTGAATATTGAAATGAAAAAAATGCATTGAAACTCCAAGTTAAGATAGAAAATTGAACATATGCTTTTGCTCCATTTGAAGCTCCCCTGAAATAAGAAGTAAGTTCTTGAGGGCATAAACCCAAGAAGACAGAGAAAACAGAAGATGAAATCATTGGATCAAAATTTTTGAAACTTCGGGGCACTTCAGTGGCTGAATCGCTTGAGTGTCCAACTCTGGATTTCAGCTTAGGTCATTATCCCAAGGCCACGGGATTGAGTGCCCACATCAGCTCCCTGCTTAGTGCGGAACCTGTTTGAGAGTCTCTCTGTCTCCCGCTGCTCCTCTCCCAAGCTCATGCTTTCTCTCTTTCTCTAAAATAAGATAAGATAAAATAAAATAAAATAGGGGCATCTGGGTGACTCAGTTGGTTAAGCACCTGACTTCAGCTCAAGTCATGATATTGCAGCTCATGAATTCAAGCCCCACATAGGGCTCTGCACTGGCAATGTGAAGACTGCTTGGGATTCTCTCTCTCTCTCTCAAAATAAATAAATTAACTTTTAAATAATTAGGTAATTAATTAAAAAATTTTTAGAAACTAGAGGATAGATGGATAAGTGGGAACCGATTTAGAAGGTTCCAGAACACTGAATCCTTAGTTGGGAGTAGGTAAAGTCAAGAAGCACCCAAATTACCCTGCATGAGTCCTAAAAGATGGAGGAATTGGACGTGTCCAATACTACTGGAAATGGGGGTAAAAGTGGGAATAAGTAATTCTTTATTTATTATTTATTAATAATTACAGGATTAATAAAAAATAAACAACCAGATCCCATTCCACATGCCACACACCTGGGACTGCTCCTCTCTCAGCACCCAGAGTCCAAGAGGCTTATCCTCTGGAAAGAACCATACATGGTCCAGAGTGCAAAACTATTTTTAAAAGAAATGGTTCAAGTGCATATTTGCAGATAGAATTCTGAGGCTCACAAAGAACTATCAGCTACACACAACTACTCTGACCCAGAGACTGGAGGTCTTCTCGGGGAAGACTCCAAAAGGCCCTGACATGGAAGTTTCCCCAGTGGAATAGCCCAGCCAGATCAGCCCGTGTTGAATACCAATCACAGTGTCCAAACTGCCTATCAGTCTTAGAGCCCACTATTGATTGTGAGTGAGCCATGAAGGATCACCAGACATCTGAAGAAAGCACCTGCCATGAGTGCCAGCCACGAAAACAGAGAAAAGCAAAATGGAAGAAAAAAGGACCATGCAAGAGAAGATGACCTCAAAATAAACTATCATTAATATCCTCAAATAAATAAGATATTGTATCTATGACATAAGAAGAGCTTTTTCTTTTTACTTTAGTTAACATATAGTGCAATATTGGTTTCAGGAGTAGAATTCAGTGATTCATCATTTACATACAACACCCAGTGCACAGCACAAGTGCCCTCCTTAGTACCCGTCGCCCCTCTAGCCCATCCCCCACCCATCTACCTCCATCAACCCGCAGTTTGTTCTCTATAGTTAAGAGTCTCTTGTGGTTTGTTTCCTTCTCTTTTATTTCCCCCACCTTCCCATATGTTCATCTGTTTTGTTTCTTAAATGCCACATATGAGTGAAATCACATGGTATTTGTCTTTCTCTAATTGACCTATTTGGTTTAGCATTGTACATATTAGCTCCATCCACATCACCACAAATGGCAAGATTTCATTTTTTATGGCTGAGTAATATTCCATTGTGTGTGTGCATATATATACCACATCTTCTTTATCCATTCATCAGTTGATGGACATTTGGGCTCTCTCCATAGTTTGGCTATTGTTGATAGTGCTGCTATAAACATTGGGTGGGAGGGTAATTCTGTTTTTAGTTTTTTGAGGAATCTCTCTACTGTTTCCCAGAGTGGCTGCACGAGGTAGCATTCCCACCAACAGTAGAAGAGGGTTCCCCTTTCTCTGCATCCTCACTAACATCCATTGTTTCATGTGTTAATTTTAGCCATTCTGACAGGTGTGAGGTGGCATCTCATCATGGTTTTGATTTGTATTTCCCTGATGGTGAGTAATGTTGAGCATCTCTTCATGTGTCTGTTAGCTATCTGGATGTAAGAAGAGGTTTTTTTTTAAATTATCATTCAGGAAAAAATAGAACTCTTGGAAATTAAAAATATGAAAACAGATATGAGAAACTCAATAGAAAGTCTGAATTAGAAAGTTAAGGAAATATCTCAGGTTGAATAAAAAGATAAGAGAATAAGAGATATAAAATTTTAGAATTTTAAAATGACCATGTCAGAGATTTTATTTAACTCGTCAATTAACAAAGAACACTGCAGATGTTACAAATGGTTCAATGGAGAAATCAAAGAACAGACATAAATGGACACTCAAGAACGTTGAAATGAATATGTTAATAGATGCAAAACTGGCTTCTTGGGGAAACTTGCATCTGCACCAGACAAAATTTATTTACATCTCTATGGGAAAGATCTCTTGCATTGCTCTCCATTTTCTACAACTTACAGAACTGTAAAATAACCCAAAGCCAATGAAAGGTAGAGGCCCTTCATAGAATCAGATAACCCAGAAGAGTGCACTGAATAGAGCACTCACTGTTTTCCCTGACAGAGAAAAGATAAGAAAATTAGAAGACCATTTCAAAACAGTCAAGTTCCAAATAATAGAAATTCCAGATAGAGAGAACAAAGAAAACAGTAGGGAGAAAATCATCAAAAAAAAAAAAAAAAAATCAAGGGGTGTCCGGCTGGTCAACTCTTGATTTCAGCTCAGGTCATGATCTCACGGTTTCCTGAGTTCCAGCCCAGCATTGGGCTTTGCACACTGACTGCTCAATAAACCTGCTTCAAATTTTTTCTCTCTCTCTCTCTCTCTACCCCCCTCTGTCCCTCCCCTGCTCACACTCTCTCTGTCTCTCTCAAAATAAATTTTAAAACTTTTAAAAAACAAATAAACCACCTTTATTTATTTATTTATTTATTTATTTATTTATTTTACAAATAGTTTATCGTCAAATTAGTTTCCACATAATAGTCAGTGCTCATCCCCACAAGTGCCCTCCTCCAAGCCCGTCCCCCACTCCCCCCCACATCCATCAGTCCTCAGTTTTTGTCAGCATTCAAGAGTCTCTCATGGTTTGCCTCTCTCCCTTACCCCCACCATTTCCCCCCCTTCTTCTCCCCCTTGTTCCTCCGTCAAGTTCCTCCTAATCCTCCTATACGTGCAAACATATGATATTTGTCCTTCTCTGCCTGACTTATTTCGCTCAGCATAACACCCTCAAGGTCCATCCATGTTGCTACACATGGCCAGATTTCATTGTTTCTCATTGCCATGTAGTATTCCATGGTATAGATAAACCACATCTTCTTGATCCATTCATCTGTTGATGGACACTTAGGCTCTTTCCATGTTTTAGCTATTGTGGAGAGTGCTGCTATGAACATTGGGGTACATGTGCTCCTATGCCTCAGCATTTCTGTATCCCTTGGGTAAATTCCTAGCAGTGCTATTGCTGGGTCATAGGGGAGTTCTATTGTTAGTTTCCTGAGGAACCTCCACACTGTTTTCCAGAGGGGCTGTACCAGTTTACATTCCCACCAACAGTGTAGGAGGGTGCCCGTTTCTCCACATCCTCGCCAGCATCTAGAGTTCTCTGATTTGCTCATTTTAGCCACTCTGACTGGCGTGAGGTGGTATCTCAGTGTGGTTTTGATTTGTATTTCCCTGATGAAGAGCGATGCTGAGCATCGTTTCATGTGTCTGTTGGCCATCTGGATGTCCTCTTTGGAGAAGTGTCTGTTCATATCTTCTGCCCATTTCTTCACTGGGTTGTTTGTTTTTTGGGCGTGTAGTTTGGTGGGTTCCTTATAGATTCTGGATATTAACCCTTTATCTGATATGTCATTTGCAACTATCTTTTCCCGTTCCATTGGTTGCCTATTAATTTTCTGGATTGTTTCCTTGGCTGTGCAGAAGCATAAACCACCTTTAAAAAAATAAATTAAAAGGGGCGCCTGGGTGGCTTAGTCGGTTAAGCGTCCGACTTTCCGACTTTCGCTTAGGTCATGATCTCGCGGTTTGTGGGTTCGAGCCCCGCGTCGGGCTCTGTGCTGACTGCCAGCTCGGAGCCTGGAGCCTATTTCAGTCTGTGACTCCATCTCTCTCTGACCCTCCCCTGCTCACGCTGTCTCTCTCTCCTAGAAATAAATAAAAACATTAAAAAAAAAAAAAAAAAAAAAGAACGAATCACAACTCTTTAAAAAATATATATATATAAAAAATAAATAAATAAATAAATAAATAAATTAAAAATTAAATTAAATTAAAATCTCACATAAAAAAGGACTTTAAAAATCAAATGATTTCAAACTTTTCAAAAGATAGATGACAGAAAAGCCTTCAAAATTATGAAAGACAACAATATCCAATTTAAAGTTCTGTACTCAGCTAAGTTATCATAAACATATGCAAAGTCCCCCCAAAAACTATGTCACTTGTACCATTTCTTGGGAAGTCGATGGAGGCTTTGTTCTACCAAATTAAGACAGCACAAATGGAGAAAAGGCTTGGGACTCAGCACAGGAAAGAAGTCAGGGTAACCACTTGAATGATGGATGGTACATCATGATGCTGAGCACAAGGTCCTGGGACCACCAGTGGGAGCAGATGAACAGTCCCCAGGAAACAGTCCTCCCAGAAAAGCTGATGGCTAATGCATCTGAACCTCTTGAGAAGAAATTTGGATAATTGGCAGACTTTTGAGGTTGAACAAATGATAAACAGAAAACTGGGCAAACAAACCAATAACAAGACTATGCATAACTCCAAAAGAACTCAGAAGTGTTGGTGGCTTAGAGTAGCCTGCCCCACGTGGCACATTGATTATTTTGAATTAAAGTCACTTTTTTAAAAAGCCAGATAATAAGGACACCCTGAGCTTTCTTTGTCTCCAGATAGCAGGAAATAAATCCACCATGTGAAAGGTTACCCTCCTGGCACCAGGAGGTAAGGAGACATCTTTGTTGTCAGACAGGGAATTCAGGGCTTATGGAGGGAAGAAGCCAATACAAACAAATTGTGTTACTTTACTCATTTACTACCCCAGCCCATAATTCTCTTTAAAATTCCTTATTAACTGATGTTCTCAAACATAAGTTTTCTTGTCTTGTCAGTCCCTCATAGATTTATGTTTCTTTGTCTAAGCATATTAAAGGTATATGCTTTTGTCATTTCTTTGGGTCTCGATCTTATTATCGGGCCTCCAGGAGCACATTTTTCAACTTTGTTTTTTCTTCTGTTAATCTCATGTCAATTTAAATCTTAGGCCAGACAGAAGAACCTGGAGGTGTAAAGGAAAATTCCCCTCCCCCCAACAAAGGCAACATAGGAAAGTAAATGTAATCCAAGTGTACGACTTGACCAGCTGTAGACCTCTGTACAAGTTCACAACAATGGAAATACCAATAAAGAGGTAACCAGATTCTAATCTAATTATGCTGGAAATATAGAGGACTTGTGAAGGGTCTGTGTGTTTAAGTGGTAGGTAAAAAAAAAAGTCAAACAGTTACCTCCTAGAAGCAAGGAAGAGTCAATAAATACTCCGAAATTTTTTTGGGGTAAGAAGCAGCATGTGAAGCATGCTATTTGGTCATATGGAAGTGATACAAAAAGAATGTCCTAAGAGAGGTTGTAGGTGCTCACATAGGCAAAAGGGCAAAATGGAAGGGCCTCCGGGTGTCCTAGAAGAGTGTTTTTCTAATAGATCTCTTCGTTCCTCAAGTTATGTGCACATACAACTTTGACAAACATAATTTTTTGAGAAGAATACATTGAAAAGCCTGTTATTTTAAGTTTTTCATACCCAGGGAAAGTAAGATTTCCTTTAATCGGTTCCAGACATCCATCTACCAAGTTTCCAAGGGCACTCAATCTTAATATTCCAGAGCATCTCCAAGTCATATCTGGCCAAAAGCTGTCATGTCCCAAGCAGAGGCAAAGTAACCCATTCTCTGAATTTTTGCCTTTAATAATACAAGACACAATCCCCTTTGGGTGGGAAGAGGCCTGATGTGAGACTCAGAACATCAATATTTTACTTCCCATTCATCAATCATTCACCACCTGCCGGCAAACAGTGCCTTCCAGGGGGTGTCTCTTGGTCCCCGTCCAGCACCAGGGCTATAAATATTTTATGGTTGGGAGATGAAGTTGCTACCCAGGCACATTATCCCCTGCCCAGGAAGCACACAGAGAAAGCTCATCCTTCCTCCAGGCAACTACAGAAGCACATGGCAGGCAATCTCCTCAGGTGACTCCAACTCACCCCGTGAGGCCCAGAATCTGAACACCACACGGCAGGAGCTGGGATGCAGCTGCACAGATGTACTTCCAAGGAGGGAAATCGGGGCATCCTTTCAAGTGCCCTCAGCACCTTCCCTCTGCCGTTCATATGCTCTTCAAACAGATCATCATCCTCTCTCTGACCTCAGGCCCCACCCAAGGTGTACACGGAAGCGTTGGTTGATTGATTCATCAAAAAGCATTTATGGGAGAACAATGAGCCAGGTACCCAGAGAGTTTCTGGAATACAAGTATACCTAAAACATGTTTGTGCACATACATGCCTCTCGTCATGGCAGTAGCAGTCCCATCTTTCATTCTCTGACCTCTTCTTGTGTACCAGCCACTGACCAGGGCATTTTACATAGTCCTCCTTTCATTTCCCTATCAACTTAAAAGGCAATTCAACTAGATTTCAAGGGTAGATAAACAGCCCCTCTAAGAGACTTCCATAAAGATTTTACTTAGTTTTCCCTTATCAAGTGTATTGAGGAATAATTTACATGCAATAAACTGCATCCATTTACAGAGGACAATTCTATGAGTTTTGACAGTTGTGCTCACCTCTGAAACGCCCACCTCAGTCAAGATGCAGGATGTTTCTATCACCTCCAAAAAATTCCTTTTGTATTCCACCTCCCGCTTCCCTTCACATCCAAGTGACCACTGATCTGCTTTTTGTTGCTATGAATTAGGTTGCATTTTGTATCAATGGAATCATACATTTGTGTCTGGGTTCTTTCACTCGGCATAATGGTTCTGAGATTAGTCCGTGTTGTTGCATGTCTCACAGGTTCATTCTTATTTACTGTTGAGTGGATTTCTATTATGTGGGGAGATCATGTTGCGTATACCCATTCATCTGCTGATGGGCGGCCAGACTGTTTCCAGACTTCAACGAACGTGAAGAAAGCTGCTGTGAACATTCACGTCCAACTCTTTGTGTGGACACGTTTTCATTTATTTTTGATAACTAGAAGTAGAATGCCTGGATTATATAAGAGATGCATGGAGTGTTTCCTTTTGAGTATTGTTTGGTTATTGGGTGTATGACTCTTTTGAATGACACACCAAGAATAGATGAGTTTCAAAGATGCCCGGTTTTATTTGCGTTACATGATCAACAAGAAACTAGCAGGCACCTGCATTATCAGGGAATAAGTGAATCCAGGTAAGTAGATTTTCTGAAAGCTGAAACTTATAATTTCAATCTTCTACCTTTAAATTCTTTTAAATATTACCTGTGTCTTTTTTTTAAGATTTTGTTTTTGGGGTGGGGGATGCCTGGGTGGCTCAGTCAGTTAACCGTCTGACTCTTGATTTCAGCTCAGGTCATGATTTCACGATTTGTGAGACAGAGCCCCATCTCCTGTGGGATTCTCTCCTTCTCTCTCTGCCCCTCCCCCACTCACACTCATACTCGCTATCTCTCTCTCTCTCTCTTTCTCTCTCTCAAAATAAATAAACTTTTAAAAAATGAAAATTGAATTTTTGAAGCAATCGCTGTATCCAACGTGGGGCTCGAACCCACAACCCCAAGATCAAGAGTCACATGCTCCTCCAACTGAGCCCACCAGGCGCCCCAACCTATTTCTGATAATATCGTAAATCTAGTAGCATTCCTAATCCTCTAGAAATCATTTTGGAAGTTTTACTGCCTTTTAAAAGTACATTTTGTCTCACTGTCCTGTGTCAGCTGACAGCTCAGAAGTATCATGCCTGCTGCCCAGTGTTGCCCACTTAGCCTGTCTGGGCTACTGGCTGGTGGCAAACTGTTTGCCCACACACTGAAATGCTGGGGAGGTTCTGTAGGTTTGTGTCCTATGCCTGTCCTGCTCCAGATACTCCGTTCTCTGAACTACCAATACACTTACCCCCAGTCTACACACACACACACACACACACACACACACACAACATTCATTTCTGCTAAGCTCTTCCTAGATCCCCAAGTGAGAGAAGAAAGCAAATGACCAAAGTGTAGAATTCAGTCAAAGAAATGTCTGCAGTTATGCACCAAGATCTTTTCTAAGGAAATTCGCAGCAATGGTGTTTACATAGCAAGATGGATGGGGACGGAGGAAACAACCAAATGGTTTTTTAACAGAAAAATGGACTCATGTGATCAACACTAAATCTGGAGTTTTGACTGAGAGGCCAAGAGACGACTGATCTCACCGAACCATGATTCTGGAGGAATTGTCATGGTAGGTGTCTGAACACTAATTACAAGATCATTAGACCACTCTCCAAACTCTGAGTGTGTATAAAAGGGCTGGAAGAAACATTTTATGAGGAGGACTTTAGGAGTAAGCCATTGAGGTCATGAAGCTGACCCTGCCTTGAGGAAGGAGTGGACCATCCCGTTACCCTAGACTTAGTCCAGACAGAAGGGCTTCAGAGTAAACACTTAGAGAACCTAGACTTTGAGAAGCACATTCTGATCCAGCCCAAGGAATCAAGAGGGCAAAAGAAGCAGACTAGCAGCTTAGGAGTTGGGGCTCAAGGGAGGTGGCTGCTTTGGGCTGGCCAGTGCTCCCAGAATATGGCAGGTAAGAGACACACAAGGGCTTCATGGGGATCAGATGTGGGCCATTCAGGAGACAAAGCCAGTTTGGAGATCACATGATCACAGGGAGGGGGTGTTTAACAATCCAGATGGAAGGGACTGCTAGAAACTGGGGGCTCAGTGGGGTGCAGCAACCTGAGGAATGCAGCACCCTACCCGTCACAAGAGTTTCCTTCAGGTGGAGGAGCCCAGGTGAGTGAGTGTAGAGCTGTCTTGAGAAAGTACCAGTCGGTGTGGAACTTTCTGCCCTCTCCTGCCATGTGTAACCCTGGGTGAGAGGATTAAAACAGAAAGAAGAAGGTGGCCACTGCCCATACACTCCCTTCTCCAAAGGCCGGTGGTCCCCTACATGCAATGCCAGAGCTTAGAGAAGGCAGGAGACAGAAAGCATTAAAGAAATGAACACATTGGAGGGCGACTGGGTGGCTCAGTTGGTTAAGTGCCGACTTTGGCCCAGGTCATGAGCTCACTGTTCATGAGTTTGAGCCCTGTGTCGGGCTCTGTGCTGGCAGCTCAGAGCCTGGAGCCTGCTCCAAATCCTGTGTCTCCCTCTCTCTCTGACCCTCCCCCTGCTCATGCTCTGTCTCTCTCTCTCCCTCTCAAAAATAAAAGAAAAATTAAAAGAAAAATTTAAGAGATAAACACGTTGGACCACACATTCTCATTTCTGCACAGAGACTGTGATTTGCTGCTTCAAGTGGCCTATGAAGGAACCTCATCATTGGACCACCTGAGTTTGCACCTAAGCCACAGAGAGAAACTCTCCACTGAGACACAGTGTAAGAGACAGTGGAAAATAAGATGAAGTTGCATCTGATTACATCCCTCTGTTCATGCTTGTTCAAAACACACCGGTTACATAAATTATCAGCATCCATACTACGGGCGACTAAGCAGTGCTTAAAAAGAATAAGTACCAATAGGAAAGATGTCCAAGGCATATTATTATGTGGGGGGAAATCTAGTTGCAAAACAATGCTTAAAGCATAATTATGTTTATGTAAAAAAAAAAAAAAAACTATACAACGTGTGTGCACGTGCATTTGTGTGGTGTGTGTGTGAGGCGGAATAGGGTTCTCTGTTCCCTCCATTCACTTTGCTCAATCCATCCTCACTCCAAATAGGAAAGGGGTCTTTCGGTTTAACGGCACACCTGAGTCGTACAGGAAAGGTGATCGGTGAAGCAGGAGAGATTTGCCTGGCGTGTAGGGACTTGTCTCTGAAGGACAAGGATGTAGCCCCCCCCCACCATTGCCACCCAAGGACAGAGGCAGGAGTGAGCCCCCCAGGCTTGGGCGTAGACTTGGTAGCAGATGGAACGTCCTGCCTGAGGAGTAAGAAGAAGGACAACAGGTGAAGGGGCACTCCTCCTACGCTGGCTGGGCTGCGAGGCATCCCGATGGGAAGGGCAAGGACAGATCTCCAACATCCTCTGGACTTGGAAGTTAGAGATCAGCTAACGTCCCTCCGGTCACTGGGGACACAAAATGACCTTCAAGTGGAAGTGTTCAGGAAGGGGTATGATACGGCAGGATGCACACTCCTCTGCTAACAGACAGCATGGTAGGGCCACAGGATGTGGGGTGTAAGAATGAAACCTCGGGGCGCCTGGGTGGTTCAGTCGGTTAAGCGTCCAGCTTCAGCTCAGGTCATGACCTCACAGTTCGTGGGTTCGAGCCCCGCGTCGGGCTCTGTGCTCACAGCCAGCTCAGAGCCTGGAGCCTGTTTCAGATTCTGTATCTCCCTCTCTCTCTCTGACCCTCCCCTGCTCACGCTGTCTCTGTATCTCTCAGAAATAAATAAAAAACATTAAAAATTAAAAAAAAAAAGAATGAAACCTGTTGCTTTAAGATTTAGAGCAAACAAGTGATGTCGCAATCCCAGGTTTTAAGATATACTACAAAGCTCTCATAATCGAGGCACCTGGGTGGCTCAGTTGGTTAAGTGTCTGACTCTAGATCTCAGCTCAAGTCTTGATCTCAGGGTCGTGAGTTCAAGCCCCACATTGGACTCCGCCCTGGGCATGAAGCCTACCTTAAAAAAAAAAAAAAAAAAAAGGTACAATAATCAAAGCAGAATAGTACTGACCCAAAAATAGACACATAGGTCAATGGAACAGAATAGAGGGCCCAGAAATAAACCTACAATTATATGGTCAGTTAATCTTCAACAAAGAAGGCAAAAATAAGCACTGGGGTAAAGACAGAGTCTTCAACAAATGGTTGGGAAAACTGGAAAACTGGACAGCAACAGGCAAAGGAATAAAACTGGACCACATCATAGACAAAAATAAACTCAAAATGTGAGATCTGAAACCATAAAACTCCTAGAAGAAAATATAGGCAGTAACTTCTTTGACATTGGCCATAGAAACATTTTTCTAAAATATGTCTCCTAAAGGAAGGGAAACAAAAGCAAAAATAAATTATTACCACTACTCAAAATACAGAGCCTCTGCACAGCGACAGAAGCCATCAATAAACAAAAGTTCAAGACACTGAATTAGAGAAGATATTTGTAAATGATACAACTGATAAGGGGTTATATCCATAATATAAGGAATTTACACAGCACCAAAAAACCTCAAATAATCCCACTTTAAAAGGGGAAGATTATCTAAATAAACAGTTTTTCAAAAAAGACATACAGATGACCAATAGACACATGAATCACACCACTAATCATCAGGAAAGTGCAAATTAAAGCCACAATGAGATACCACTTTACACCTACCAGAATGGCCCAAATCAAAAACACTAGAAATAACAAGTGTCAGCAAAGATGGGGAGAAAAAGGAACCTCAGGTACAGTTGGTAGGAATACAAATCAGTGCAGCCACTGTGGAAACCAGTACATAGGGTCCTCAAAAAATTAAAAATAGAATCACCATATGCTCACCCAGTAGAATTACTGGGTATTTACTCACAGAAAATGAAAACACTAATTCAAAGGGATACATGCACCCTTATGTTTATTGCAGTGTTATTTACAATAGCCAAATTATGCAAGAGGCCAGTGTCCACCAATAGATGAAGGGATAAAGAAGACGTAATTACACACACACACACACACACACACACACACACACACACAGAGGAATATTACTCAGCCATAAAAAATAAAATCTTGCCATTTACCCCAACATGGATGGAACTAGAGGAGATCATGCTAAGTTAAATAAGTCGGACAGAGTAAGACAAATACCATAGGAGTCAATCATATGCGGAATTTAAGAAACAAAACAAACAAAGGGAAAAAGAGAGAAAGAGACAAACCAAGAAACAGACTCTGAACTATAGAGAACAAACTGATGGCCACCAGAGGGGAGGTAGGTGGGGGGATGGGTGACATAGGTGACAAGGATTAAGAAGGGCACTTGGGATGAGCACTGAGGAATGTGCGGAATTGTTGAATCATTATATTGTACACTGAAACTAATATAAGCCCGAGTGTTGATTCTACCTGAATTTTTTTTAAAAAGGAAAAAAGAAAAGATTTACAGCAAACACGTGAGCATATGGTATTTGTGCAGTTTTGAATCATGGTAAATTTTGAATCAATAAATTGGAGTGTGCAGGATCCTTCTGTGGCTCTCGTTTGGCCTTTAGGAGCTGAGCTATTACTGGCCACTCCAGCCAAGCAAGGTGCAAATTTGCAGGTGTCTCTGAGTTCATGGTGGTGTTCCTTCTGGCAGACTCCATCTGGGAGAAGTCTAGCTCAGCAGTTCCTGGGATGTTAAGGTAACTGCATTTACACCAAGGAGCAGTGGCTGGACGGGCCTGCCCGGAAGAAGCAGGAAGCAAAAAGGGCCACCAGCCTCTCTTTGAATTAGGCCCAACTTCCAGAATCAAACAGCAGTAAATACTATGGGGAAGTCAAGCCCCTTCATCATTCTGGAAAGAGACTTGTATGTGGGAAAGCTGCCCTTTCTTGACTTGGCACTTCCATAACCAATTAAGTAAAGGCTGTTAAAATAGAAAGACTTTCCCTAGTGGGGGCACCGCACCACCTTCCCAGTTAATGTGGGTTCGAGACAGTGGGCTGCTGGACTCATTCCATAGCACTGAGCACCAGCACTGAAGGGCGGGCCATTCAGTCTGGGATTACATCCCATTTAAAAAGTCCTACATCTCAGAGGAACGTTTGATACTGCTCTAAAGGTATATTCGCCTTAGAAATATTTACTATTTAGTGTTTAGTACCAGGTAGAGTGTAAAGACTTTTCCAGTCACAAGAGACCATCAGAACAGTGCAGTCTGAGAAACAGTCTGGGCTCACTGGACACCAAATACACAGTCATCATGGGAACTGGCCATTCCACTCACAGGCTCTGTACCCTAAGGAAATCAAAACATGTTCACACGAAAACGTATCGCAATAGCATTATTCGCATTAGCCCAAAAGTGAGAACCGCCCAAACATCCAGCAAATGATAAACAGACTGATGAATGGATAAGCAGAATGTCACACACGCACATGGACAGGGAGTCCTGATGCGCGCTGCAAACTGGCTAACCCTGAAAAGATCCCGCTGAGGGAAAGAGGCCACCCACAAAAGACAACCTAACACACGACTCCGTGTATATGAAGTGCCCATCATGGGCAAGTTCACAGACATGGAAACAGAGTGGTTGCCAAGGAATGGGGGAGAGACTCGAGGTGATGGCTGAAGGGTGAGGAGTTCTTTTTGGGGGGATAAAAATGCTCTAAAATTGACTGCGATGGTAGTTTGCAACTCTGCAAACACACGAAAAACATCGGATAGTCATTTTATTTATTTGGTTTTCTTTCTTTTCCATTTTTTATGTAAAGTCTGGTTAACAGCCAGTGCAATATTGGTTTCAGGGGTAGAACTCAGTGATTCATCCCTTATGAGTGCCCTCCTTAATCCCCGTCACCCATCTAGCCAGTTCTCCACCCCCCCCCAACATCAACCCCAGTTCATTCTCTATCATTAAGAGTTGAATAGTAAATATCTGAGGAGCCTGAGTGGCTCCATCGGCTAAGTGTCTGACTCTTGGTCTGGGCTCAGGTTATGATCTCAAGGTTTGTGGGCTCTAGACCCTCACTGGGCTCTGTGCTGACACCCCGGAGCCTGCTTGGGATTCTTTCTCTCCCCTCTCTCTGTCCCTACACCCCTTGCTCTGTCTCTCAAAATAAATAAACTTAAAAAACATTTTTAATAAATAAATTAATTAAAGCAAGCTGAGTGTGAGCTCCAGCTGGCCCTCGGGGCCATGACTGCCCACCCCTGTCTCGGGGCTCAGTACACAGGAGTGTCCTGGCTTCCTTAGGAATTCCAGCACAAGGAAATCAACAGATGCCGATTGTATAAAGATTCTTTGTTTCGCAGAATGGATTTACTGCAAAAGGCTATTTCATAATAGAATTTATTTTACTTCCCTTAGAATTTATTTTATTGCCAACAAATCAATTTACATGCAACTTCTCCAGGGAGTGGATCTTGAAACCTCTGAGAGTCCTAGGCCATGGAAAGTTTCATTTCCAAACTGTGTGTTGATAGGAAGCCAGCTGGTATGTTTATGAGTCTTAAGCTGAATTCCTCTCCGGCTCCAGTATTTCCAAGCTGTGGGTCTTCAGGGGGCCAATTTTCCTCCTCTGTAAAGTGAGGACTCTATTCCCATCCACGGCAGTCTTGGGAAAGTGTGTAGGAAGAGCTAATACTTGGAGAGGGCCCCCTTTATTGAGGAGCTACGGTGAGGAAGGCCCTGCCCAAAGCACTTGGCCTTGATGGATTCTACCAGCCCTCCAGCAGTCCCCTGAGATGTCCTATCTCTCTCGAAGATTCCCCTCCTAATGGCTCAGCAAGGTCTGTATTCTGGGGTCCCGAGGAAAGGAATGGGAGCAATGAGGGCTCCGTGCGGGAAGTTTCTGGAGAAGCACAGCAGAGAAAGGTCTTTGCAAAGCCCAGGAGTTCCTTTTGCCTTAAAGGTTTGTGTGGGAAGGAAAGGCAGATCTGTGTGGACCAAAAGCAGATTAGTGGGTGCCTGGGGCTGAGAACCAGGATTAACTGTAAACAGGCACAAGGGATCTTATTGGAAGGAATGAAAAAGTCTTGAAACAGGATTATGGTAATAGTTGCATGACTTCGTAAATTTACTTTTTAAAAAAATGAGTGAGTGTTATGGCATGAAAATTACTTTTGAAAAGTTTGCATGAGATGAAAAAGTAAAGATTGGAGGGGGAATGGGCAGGTGTTTTCAAAAGCAGCTGAAAATTCTTTGATGCTTCTCCCACTGATGGGTGGAGCCTACAGGACCTTGGAATCTAGGCAGGTTTCTGACCGTGTGGAAAGGATAGTAGAAGTGACACGACACGACGCGACTTCAGCTTTGTCCACTGGGACATTTCTCCAGGCCACCAGGCTGTGAAGAGGTCCCTGAGCAAGGGGTTCGGGCAATAATCCCAGTGCGCCTGCATTCAAGTCATCCCCCACCCCACTCCCGGCTGTAAGTGAAGAAGCCTCCAGATGATTCCAGACCCCAGTCACACGAGTCTTCCTAGCTGAGGTCCCAAACATCATGTATCAGAGACAATATGTCCCTACGATGTCCCCTTGGGATTCCTGACCTGCAGTTTGTAGGCTCTTGTCTGTAGCTTCTTGCTGTTAATATGGTAGCAACAGCAGGGTAGTTGATGGGAGCCCTCGAAGCTGGTGCTGATGCAAGATGTCTGAATCTATCAAGGGCAGCCTAAGGCAAAACTCTGCTCAGCGGCTGGTGCAGAGGTGCCCCAGCCTCTTCTCAGAGGGAGCTCCCCAACTACCGGCCATCCCTATTGTAAGCCCTCAAAGACAGTAGGCACCCCAGCAAGCCAGTGAACATCCCCACTTCTTCCCCTACTTACGTCTTCTTGGCTGCAGCCAGAATGAAAAGGTCAACCACACAGTAAAGGACCTCTGGGTCATCGTTTTCTAGCAACTGCTACTGTATTACCAAGGCTAGGACAGACAGATGTGGAAGGGACAGGTCCTCACCTTTGATGAGCTCACAGTCTACGGAGAAGGACATACAAATCATCTAAGTATTTACCTAATTTTTTTTACGTTTATTTATTTTTGGGAGAGAGCTCAAGAGGGGAAGGGGCAGGGAGAGAGGGGGGACAGAGGATCCAAAGCAGGCTCTGTGCTGACAGCAGCAAACCCGACATGAGGCTCGAACCCATGAACCACGAGATCATGACTTGAGCCAAAGTCAGACGCTCACCCGACTGAGCCACCCAGGCACCCCTAATTATTTACCTAATTCTTATCATTATTTTAACATCCACCTTCCGCACTGGACTGTAAATTCCTTAAGAAATTGGGTCTCTATGGCTAACTTCGTTTTTCCCAGAAGGCACTCGATATAGATTTACTGAGTGATTGAACGGAATTGCCAAGTGATAACCTCCTCGACCGAAGTCCAACCAAGATTCAGAGCACACGATGCATTATGTCACTGCTAAAAGCAACCTAGGCCGGTGGGAAGGTGCTCGGAGGAGAAATGGGACACTTGGGATGGGTGGGTCCTCCCAGGACCGACAGGTCACTCACATGCCCTAAGCTCATGGTCACTGACCCACTACAGGCCACTCTCTGACCCCCACTTCATCTTTTTCCCCCCCAAGCTTGCTTCAAGCTTTTTGCTCCCGTTCTAAAACTCCGCCAGTTTCAAACTTCATGCGGACCCTCTCTGCCTACCCCCTACTCCACCACCACTCCCTGCTCTGAGGAAGATAACTCAAATTTCAGAGTCTATGATCCCAATCCTTTCCCACATCAGCCCCAATCTAAAACCAAAGCAGTTTCATGTTTGCAGCCTGAACTCAGGTCACAGACCTTTGGCTCTCTCTCTTGTAATCACAGCTCTAGTCTTGTAAGCTCCACTTGGTGCGGAAGCTTCTGCTGCTGAGGGGAGCAAGGCCCCACACTACAAAGAGTCTGGAGTCAATTCGAGCCAGGGCCTCTGCAGACCCCAGTGTCAAAAATAATGACGATGCTGCTCTACCCCTGGTCTGCAGTTCCCTACATCTTCCCACCATAATTGGATCACTTGAGACTTGGCCAATGAAAAGGAGATTTATCCCAGCCTGCGCTCCCTCCCCAGCGGCACCTGTAAGCCTCTTGTTTGCCCTCCTAATCCCTGAATCCCGCCTCCCTTCAGGGCTCCGAGTACCAAAGTCAGGAGCACAAAATACTTCCTTCCGCCCGCCTACTCCCGACTCTGGGAGAAAAGTCTTTCTTTCCTGTTCTACTCAAGTTTTTCTTTTCTTTTCTTTATTCCTTTTCAAAAAAAAATTTAATATCTCTTCTTATAGAGTCTTTAAATGGAAAATTTGGGAAGCTCATGAGAAGTTCAAGGGCTCAGGAATTCTACAGAGCCATGCCTCAGAGATATGGCAGATATGGTTCCAGATAATGGCAATAGAGCAAATATCACAACAAAGCAAATACAATGAATGCTGTGGTTTCCTAGGGTGTGTAAAAGTTATGTTTACACTATACTGTAGTCTATTAAGTGTGCAATAGCATTATGGCTAAAAAATGAAAGTGCATACTTTAATTTTAAAATACTTTATTGCCACAAAAGACTAACCATCATCTGAGCTTTCAGCAAGTCATAATCACTGATCACAGATCGCCATAACAAATAGAATAAGGGAAGAGTTTGAAATATTGCTTGAATGACCAAAATGTGACCCAAAGGCACAAAGTGAGCCAATGCTGTTGGGGAAATGCTGCTAACAGAACTTGCTCAATTCAGTTGCCACAAACCTCCAAAAAACTAAACAAAACAAAAAAACAACAAGAACAAAACAACAACACCCATATCTGGGAAGTACAGCAAAGCAAAGTGCAATAAAATAAGGTACTCCTGTAACCAGTATTAGACTTTTTTTCTTGTCTCCTTGGTTTGCAGACTGAGTCACGTGCCTGGCTTTGGTCTCCCCAGTGAATGATGGTCACTCTTCACGCAGACTGGAGGTGGGGCCACCTTGATGGGACCGAGGCCAGAGGACAGATCTGGATCCACTACACCAGCGGAGCACTCAAAATCTCTGGGCCTCAGTTTCCTCACCAGAAAGTGATATCCACCCACAGGGCTTGGACTGGATTGAACAAGATGACAGTGCCATCCCTGAACTGAATAAACCTTCAGTGAAATTCTCTTCCTCAGCGCTCTCATGGCACCACCATGTATAGGGCTCCAAGGCTAGAACTTGAGGAAGACTGTGGTTGTGAAATCAAAGCCACAAAACACAGGTTGGAGCATTAAGTGCATAGAAATGTCTCTGCAAGGAGGTGATTGTCAACTCAAAGCCATTTCTGTTCCTCCTACCACCCTTGTTTCAATGTACGTGATGCCTACACGTCCCCCCCTCCTCCATCCCTTGTCCACCCTGCTGCCTGGCTGCAGAGGTCGAGAGCCCAAACTGAAGTCACCCTGAGGAACCCACTCATCCATCATGTGAGAGGATCGAGAGGGAAGGGAGTATGGGGGGAGGGGGCAGGGGTGTTTGAGCTGGAAGGTGCCTGGTGGTGGGAAACCCATGTGAGCTGGAAACACTCTCACATGTTCTGGTGTGAGTTCTGACATAACTGTGAAGAATCCAAAGTCACAGCCCAGAAGGTAGCCCAGGTGCTCAGGGATGAGGCGGGAAGAGGAGGGGCCTTGGGGACAAGCCCTCATCTCAGAGGCACTCTCTTCAGAACAGATTTCAAACTTCAGCTTTATAAGAAAAAAAAAAAGGTGAACATAGGAGCTTAATGATACATGATTTATGAAGGGCAATTTTTCAAGATCTTGCAAAATCCTTTAAAATATGTATATACTTTGACCCAGCAATTTCACTTCCAAGAATCTCTCCCAAAGATTTAGTGATTCCAGATGTAACATGGAGACCTTATTTGACTTCTGCTCCAAGCGGACTAACTAACTGGATATTTGTGAGACCGTGGAGAAAGTTTGAATTCTGGTCAGATATTTGATATTGAGTAATATCAAATCTGAATAGAAACTGTTATCAATTTCTTATTAACAGAAGTCCGTAGTGTATTCAGATGGCCCTGGGGTCTTTTAATTATTATTTTTAGTTTATTGTTAATTGTGGTAGAATATACATAACATAAAATCTGCCATCTTAACCATTGTTGAGTGTGCAGTTCCCGCTGCCGGGCAGCCAGCCCCACCATTCTTCAGCGGAACTCTTTTTATCTTGCCAGACTCAAACTCTGTCCCCATTAAACATTAAGTTCCCTGCCTCCCAGCCTCTGGCAACCATGCTTCTACTTTCTGTCTCTATGAATTTGATTATTCTAGGTACCTCATGTAAGTGGAATGGTACAGTATTTGTCTTTTCGTAACTGGCTTCCTCTTCTTAGCACTGTAATATCCTCAAGGTTCATCCATATTGTAGCAGGTGCCAGAATTTCCTTCCCCTTTAAGGCTGGAAGACTATTCTCTTTAGGGTTCCCGCACCCAATTCCAATGTGGGGGAGGGGGGAGTGTCCCTCCCACACCAGCTACAAGCATCGCTCCAGATTCCAACTGAGTGTTCTGCCGGTCAACTCAACTCTGACACCATCTACCTGGAGGCAGCACCTGATTCACAGGCTAAGGATTCAGTCCTAGAAGACTGTCCTCCACCCCGACCCCACCCACCCACTTCAGACATCGATCATAAGCGCTTCTGACCCACTGGCTATAAATTACATGTTTCCATAACCCCCGCCACCCCCAACCCCCCACCTTGGATGCTATTAATTTGCCAGAGAGGCTCTCAGAACTCAGAGGAACATGTTGACTTCCTGGGTTACTTACTATAAAAAGATAGAACTCAGGAACAACCTGATGGACGAGATGCGTGGGGGGAGGTGTGAAGAAAGGGGGCGGCGCTTCCACGCCCTCTCCAGTCGCTCCGCCCTCCCCACATCTCCAGGAACTCACCAACCCCAAAGCTCACCGAACCGAACCTGTCCTTAAAGATTTCATTAAACGGGCACAATCGATTAAATCATTGGCCTTTGATGCCTGGTTCTACCTGTACCAGCCCCTCTCTGCTCCCCGGGGGTGGGGCAGGGGTACTGAAAGTTCCAGCCCTCTAGTCAATGAATCCACGGTTGATTCTCCGGACATGCAGCCCCCATCCTTAGGTGCATCCCAAAGTCAGTTGTTAATTTGACAAAAGACCCTCCTCATTCAGGAAATTCCAAGGGTTTTAGGAACACCACAGGAACAGGGACAAAGACCAAAAATAGGTCACAATATCATGAATTCCATCCTATGTACTGCTAAAAAAAAATTTAAAAAGCCCAAAATAAAGTCACTTGTCTCCCCAGGACAGCAAGTTAAGACAATCACAGCACAACAAGTTAAGACAATCACAGCTTCAGCCGACCTCAGGAATGGGACCTCACGATTTCCTGGTCAGCACTAGGGAGGTCATCGGCTGATAAAAACCCTGGAAGTCCCGGGGAGCCTGGGTGGCTCAGTCAGTTAAGCTTCTCACTTCAGGTCAGGTCATGATCTCACAGTCTGTGGGTTCAAGCCCCACATTGGGCTCTGTGCTGACAGCTCAGAGCCTGGAGCCTGCTTCAGATTCTGTGTCTCCCTCTCTCTCTGCCTCTCCCCCACTCATGCTCTGTCTTTGTCCCAAAAATAAATTTAAAAAAATTTTTTTAAAAACCTGCCAATCCCTTCCCCTCCAAAAACAGGATGCCTTGGCCTGAAATCATCTTTCCTTTCCTTTTGCTAATAACTCCCTGCCCCACCCTCCTTCCTATAAAAACCTCCCGTTTTGTGCACCCCTTCTGAGCTCCCCTCCACTTTCTAGATGGGATGCTGTCTCGATTTATGAGTCACTTAACAAAGCCCGTTAGATCTTCTCATTTACTCTGTTGAATCTCGTTTTTTAACAGTACACGTGGGACACCTGGGTGGCTCAGTTCGTTAAGCGCCTGACTCTTGATTTCAGCTCAGGTCATGATCTCACTCTTCATGGGATGAAGCCCCATGTCAGGCTCTGGGCTGTCAGTGTGGAGCCTGCTTGGGATTCTCTCTCTCCCTCTCTTTCTGCCCCTCGCCTGCTCATGCTCTCTCTCTCAAAATAAATAAACTTTTTTAAAAAGCTTTCATATCACATTTTGTTTATCTGTTCATCCATCAGCACACTCGACTCACTTCCACCTCTGGGCTATTGTGAAGAGAGCTGCAGTGAATTAGACATGGGAGCACAAATATCTTCTTCCAGCTCTTTTGAGCAAAATTGTTAATTTTTATCTCTTGATAATGAAATTGTGGTCATGTTACTACAACAAAGTCTTAATCTCTTAGACTCACATTCCCAAGTATTTATGGAAGAAATTGTTAGCTGTGACGCAATGGGAAATAACTCAGAAGAGGGATAGAAGCTACTGGCAGAAGGGAGGAGGGGAAGGGACAAAGAGGGGAAGAAATGTATTTTGTTGTGTAGAACCAGCAGTTACAGCCAAGAGGCTCCTAACTAAGGTGTCTCACTGGATACCCCCTTAGTGAGCCAGTTTGAGCCAGACTGGTGCTGAGGACCTGCATAGAAGGGCCCCACAGCTGACTTGAAGCTACCTGTAGCTCATTATCATCCTAAGATCTCCTCCTACACACCATTTCATGACGTATGCACTATCAGGTTGACATACCACGCATGTGCGATTGAACCAAAATGCAATGCAAACTCCCTGTCCCTACAACCCCTAGCACACTGAAAGAAAGCTTCCGGCACTGACCCCACGGACTGTGCTTTGAGAACTATTTCCCTGTCTCCTTACAACACGTAATCAAAAGTTCTAGGGCTGCCTGGGAGGCTCAGCAGGTTAAGAATCACCAGCTCAGGCTTCTATGATTCTAAGTTAGGGAACATCTTAATTTTTTGCTGGTTTCCATTATTACTCACAACTTCTTAGAAATGGTGAGAACAATGGCATCAGTGAGGATGTGACTGAGGGCTTGCTCTGAGGTGCCCTGTGCATGCTTTGTCTCGTTTTTCATATCAACTCTGTAAGACCAGTTATAATCTCCGCCCCATTTAACAGATGAGGAAACTGAGGTTCAAGGGGCTAAGTGATTTCCCCACAGTAACGTAGTCAGTCACCTTAATTTGAACTGTATTCAAATCCTGGTCTGATAGTTACATCCATGCCCTTCTCCACCCCCTTGAACTGCCTCCTTCAAGAAGTGTAAGGTTGTGAGGTGCCTGGGTGGCTCAAGCTGTTAAGTTTCTGACTTTGGTTCAGGTCATGATCTCAGTTTGTGATTTTGAGCCTGTTTCAGATCCTCTGTCTGTCTCCCTCTCCCTCCACCCCTCCCTCCCGCTCTCTCTCTCTCAAAAATAAATAAACTTAAGTTAAAAAAAAAAAAAAGAATCAACTTCAGCTCAGGTGATGATCTTGCAGTTCTTTGGTTTGAGCCCCACACTGGGCACTGTGCTGACAGCTCAGAGTCTGGATTCAGATTCTGTGTCTCTCTCCTTCTCTGCCCCTTCCCCACTCATGTTTTGTCTCTTTCCCTCTCTCAAAAATAAATAAACATTATAAAAAAGTTTTTTAAGTTATTTGCTTTCAACACATCCTTGGGCCGAATTCAATTTGGCGCATCCAAGCTGCGAACTCCTTTAGTTCAGTTACAAAATGATATGAGAGCTTAAATGTGCATTAAATCCAGCAAGGGTGTGAGGGAGTAGAGCTAAAACAAAATTGGACGTTTTGATAATTATTGAAACTGGTTGCTGGGTAAGTAGGAGTTTACTATCCTACTTTCTACTTTTGTGTTTGCCAGTACTTTTTCATTGAAAAAAAAAAAAGGCTTATGGGGCGCCTGGGTGGCTCAGTCGGTTAAGCGTTCGACTTCGACTCAGGTCATGATCTCACAGTTTATGGGTTCGAGCCCTGCGTCGGGCTCTGTCCTGACAGCTAGCTCAGATCCTGGAGCCTGTTTCAGATTCTGTATCTTTCTCTGACCCTCCCCTGCTTGTGCTGTCTCTCTCTGACTCTAAAATAAATAAAAAACATTAAAAACATTTTTTTAAAAGCTTAAAAACAGATATGGAAATGGATGTAGAGATATATATTCATAGCAAAACAAAACACAAACTAAATGTACGATAATAGAGGTGTGTTAAATAAGTTATGGTACATTTATATCACAGAATACACAAAGCAGCCTTTTAAAATAATTTTATTGAGTATATGTTATTTACAGGGATAATTATGTGCAGTGTGTTTCTACTTTTGTTTAAAAAGTAAACATATCTATACAGAAGGCTGTCACCAAAATGTTACTAGTTTACCTTTGGGTAATGTTTGCCTTTGTCTACTAGCATTTCCTAATTTTTCTACAATGAACATGAATCACTGTTGAGTGAAAAATATTTTTAGAAAAAGGCATTCTTTGGGGGTGCCTGGGTGGCTCAGTCAATTGGGCATCTGACTACTGATTTCAGCTGAGGTCATTATTTTACAATTCACGAGATCGAGCCCTAGTTAAACTCTGCACGTGGAATTTTCTCCCTCTCTCTCTCTGCGCCTCCCTCACTCATTCTCTCTTTCTCTCTCTCTCAAAATAAATAAACTTTTTTTTTTTTCAAAAAGACACTTAACCTGCATTCATAGCCACCTTGACAATTTCATCAGCTTCTCCTATGCACATGTACGTAAGGGTGTGGGGGGGGAGTGTCTGAGTGTGAGTGTGTGAGTAGGTGTGCCTGTGTCTGGATGTGGGTGCATATGTGAGTGGGTACAAGTGTCTCTGAGTGAGTGTGTGTGTGTATGTGTGTGTGTGTTTGTGTGTGTTAAGACTCCTAACGTATCTACTAAATAAAATCAATAGGTGGTGTTGGGATGACAACCACATTTCTAACCTGAAGGATTATTCATCTGTTCATGAATAATCTCATTAGGAACAATTAGCAAAGCTAAGCCATATTCCTGAAGTCCGTGTCTTGGTTAAGACCCTTTGGTCAGTGCCATAAACCAACCTGAGAAGGACCGAAGTCTGGTGAGAGACCCCTGAGGGGCTGTGACAGCAAAACCACTTTCATCCTAATATTAAAACCTCATTTGCTTTCTCCTCCCCACATTCTGTCACGAGCATACGGTGGAGTTTTCCAGAGACTGCATGAACATGACCTCACAACAGACTGAATGGAGAAGCAGGGGTAAGCAGGAAAACTTACATTACAGAGATTTGCAAACAGGTTTATTGTTTTGCAATGAATTGATAAATATTTTTTAAACGTCTCAGATTTAAATCCTAATGTATTAAATGCTCACAAACATAATCTGCAGAAACAAAATCTCTTTGGAGTCCCCAACGATTTTTTTCAAGCCTAAAAGAAGGGGCTCTGGTCTCCACTTCTCTTAACCTCCCCTCCCTCTCTCCCTGCAGCCCTCATTCTCTATTCCTCTTTGCTGTATGGGGCAGGAGCGGCTGCCCAGAGAAACGTCCCACGGGCCCACCATGGCTCTGGCCTTGTGGGTGGACGCAGAAGGAGGTCCTACAATCAGTAGACAAACCTGAGAGCTGTGTATCTCAATCGTCCTGCTCACTGAGACCCACAAGACCTTCCTTCCAACTTCCCCATGGCACTGCCGCCCCCTCCCAGTCTCTGCCAGCCTCGGGCCACCCCTGGGAGCACTGCCCCTCAGGCATCTGGGACCACTGAGCCAGGTCACTCTCTCATCAAACACCTGAATGGCCACCGATTGAGGCCTCATAGTCCTAATAGTCAAGACCGACCACAGTCTGGCTCCAACAGGCCGCAGAACGGCTCCGTGCTGTGTTGGCACACCTGCTCTCCCTTCCTTTCTCCCTGGCATTGCCCATCCATCACAAATGCCCTCCCTCCACCGCTGTGTGGCCAAGTCCCCCTCCTGCTTGAAACACTCCCTCGATGCCACTTCCACCAGGAAGCATTTCCCTCCTCCTTCCCCGCTCCCCCAGAACAGCGTGGCCCTCCCTCCCACCTCCCCTGTCCCCCCATGGGACACTCAATTCAGCTCTGCTTTATTTTCCTTATTAGGTCACAGCTTCCCTGAAGACCTGTCATACAATAAAAAATAAGTGTGTGGTCTCTGTCCCCAGTTCTTGGCATAGAGTTCCTAAAACCTTTGGGGTTTACTGTCTTTTGTCTGCGCTTGAGACATGGGGGGAGGGGGAGACGGATAGCTTCAGGACCCACAGACAGCCGGAAGGGCCAACCAGTGATTACAGGGTTGGAACTTGCATCCCCAACCCAACCTCAGGGAGGAGACAGGAGCTCAGTCAACAACAGCGCAGGATTTGATCCATCCCGCCTGCCTAATGAAACCTAATGAAACCGGGACAATGTCCCCTGAACAATGGGGTCAGCGGCTTGCAGGCTGGCAGTCCTGGGAGGCCTACGCAGCTGGAGAAGGCCCACAGGGTCCGCATACAGCCCTCTTCCGTTTGGTTGTTCCTTTAGAATAAACCAGTAAGTGTAAAGCGTTTTCCTGAGTTCTGTGAGTCATTCTGGCAAATTACCAACCTGAGGAGGGGTTTGTGAGGCAGTCGGAAGTACGATGGCCCCTGGGTCTTGCAGCTGGTACCTGAACTGGTAGGGGGGACAATCTGGTGGGACTGAGCCCTTTGGCTCAGAATTGAATTGAATGGTTAGGCACCCAGGTGGTGTTGGAGGATTGCAGAATTGGGGTGCAATAGAACACATCTGGTGTCAGAAGTGGTGTCGCCCCTCTGCATCCCTTCAGGAACCCTGCCAGGGCCTGGCATACAGTGTGGAGGAAGGGCTATGCTGGGGCACCTGGCCTGGCCCCGCCCGCGCTGTTTACACCAAGCCTGGCCCATGGCCTCTCTGTGCCTCTCCTGTGCAATAGAGAGGCCCAGAATCTCCAAGGCCCCTTCATACCTAAACCTAGTTGGTACCAGTCTACGATTTGATAAAGCCTCAGAACCCAGGTAATTATCAATAATGTTTGATCAACCGTTGGCAAAGATCCATTTTTTTTAAATATTTAATTATTTTTGAGAGAGAGCATGCACACACAAGCAGAGGAGGGGCAGAGAGAGGGGGACAGAGGATCCTGAGCAGGCTCCATGCAGAAAGCAGGGAGCCTGGGGCGGGGCTTGAACCAGGAGATCCTGACCTGAGCCAAAGTCACATGCTCAACCGACTGAGCCACCCAGGTGCCTCGGCAAAAATCAGTTTTTGGAAAAAAAAAATTAGTAGCCTTTTTTAAAACCACATAAACTTTTTAAAGATGGAACTCAGTCGGGGGAATTTGTTTTCTTCTAAATAGGCACAAACTCAGTGAAATCTCTACTGGGTTTTCTTTTTTCCAGGTCAAGTTCCCTTATTTGCTGCCCATATATAAATCCAACCTTCTAATTTGGGTATTAATTTGTCATTCCTCCCCACTGTGGTTCCCAAGGTTTCTGAGCCCAGAATCATTTGTGACTTTAATGAAGGAAACTCTCCTGGATCGTTAATAAAGAGGCTCAGGGATGCTGGGAACCCTAGGCTTCCCCTCCCCCCGCATGATGGATGACTGCCGATCTTCACCCTTTGTGGCCGCCCCTCTGAATTTCTCACCCACACGAGCACACTCCCACCAGAGCCAATGAAGCCATCATTTCTCAGGCAGCTTGGCGGGGAGGCTCTCCTTCCCAGTTGCATCTGTTTTCTCCACATCTCTGCTCCCGAAAGCGTCCATCACCCACTTCCTGTTCCCTGACACCCCTCAGTCCTCCTCTCTAACTTGTAATAATGTAAATGCAGGCAGCAGCTGGCGGGATTCTGGAGAAATCTGCATGCCCATTGTATTCTCCCTGCATCTGTTGATAAGATCTCCCCTCGGGAGCCTCACTGGAGCTCTGGGTCTCCTAGCCTTTCAAAGTGACTGTGTGACAGCATGGACCTGAGAAAGTGGTTCCAGGGTCTCCATAGGTGGGGAAGGACAGAGGACTAAGTGTGAGGCTGGACAGGGTAATATGTAGCCCACAAGACTTACGCCAGTCACACTTTCCTGCCATAGCTCGGAATAGTATGGGAGAGGTCAGCAGAGCACACCAGGCTGAGGGCTTCTAGGAGGACTTCTCAGGTCTGCCCGGGTTCCTTAGGGAGGCACGCTCAGGGAGTGGCCAGGGCATTCACCCACCCAAGGTGAGCTCCTGCCCACTTGCCAGAAGCCGAGGTGTTAGGGGAGGCTTACCAAGACTCTTACAACCCAGTACCGTCATCCCGAAACTCCAGCATATTTACCTTAGGTGGTGGCCCACAGGGGGACATGCCCCAGGGATCAACGTCCAGGTTCTGGGGCCATCCCGGACGTGACCCAACTAATGTGAGTTCACTCATGGGTGGGTTACAGGTATAGACTACACCAGATGGAGTTGTCACACAAAGGAAACTTTATTTGCACCAAATACGGAGATAAAGGGGAATAACTTCCAAAGCTGTGACTCCTCAGAGGCAGCATTTTTTATTTGGGGGTTAGGATGAATATTCAGAGAGGGGAGCCTTGTCACTGCATATGAGGGTAGACGTAAGTTTGCATCGATGTACTTAGAAAACAGGTCTGTGCATGTTTTGAATGTTCTGGTACCGCAGCTTGGGCTCAGCAGAGGGAACTGTCAAGGTAACTGACAAGGGGGCTTGCCCCCATATAAACCTGGTGAGGTCTTGTTATCTGTGATGAGATGTGCAGGATCTTGCTTACTTTTGAAACAGCCCTGGGAGTTTTTACCATTGATTTATAGTCTCCGATTTGGTTAGGATATTTCCTGGCCTGGGAGAGACTGTTAGCTTTTGCATTCCTTTTGTTCCTTTAAGAGACATGACTACTCTGAGGTTTTTCTGCATTTCTTTGTAATTCTGTGACCCCCTCAGAAGGTCTGTGAGAAGTGTTTCCAGGCTACTAGAGCTGGTAGGGCTCAGATCTCAGAAAATAGCTGGGTCCTAAAATGATTTCTCTGTGTCCTAAGCGCTAGGTCTCGTCTTTCTTCTTCTGGGGACCCCTCACTCTTTCTGCTTAGACCTCCTTACCACCAGCACCACTCGTGGTGCAGACTGTGCAGTAATCACTAGGCATCACACATGTCTGGCCACATTGCAACATGGCTTTGCATAATCTGTAACCTCCTAAAATCCAGGGCCTAGAGGAGTCTATGCACAGTAGGCCTAGTCATCTCCGAGGACAGGAGAAGGGACAGCCCCGTGTTCATGAACTGGGCTTCCAGGAACCCAGGTGCACACTATAAGGTTTTTGAGTGAAAAAAGACTCCAAGGCAAAAGGTTCCGCAGAAGGAGTTTTACTGCCTGCACCCTCAGCCAAGGCGAGAGAATTTACAGGGACAGTTTTATTGTCTGCGTCCCAGGGCGAGGTTCCGCGACTCCAGAGAGAGGGGAGTCGGGGAAGTCGCGGCCTGGTTGGGTGGTGGTGGAGTTTTATAGTCTGTTAGTGGGGGTTCAGATAACAGGGGCAGTCTCTTGACTGGAAAGTCCAGGGTTGGAAGGTTTAAATTTCTGTTTCCCGCAGATGTAGTAACAGCCACTGATGTAGTGGCAGGAAGGTCAGCCATCTTAAGAAGGTCAGCCATCCTAAGAAGTGGTGGGAAGGTCAGCCATCCTAAGAAGGTCTGCTATTCTTTGGTGTCTCTGCCCCACCTCTCAGCCGGCCCAACACACACATGTAAACACACATACACACGTAAACACACACACACATGCGCACGTGCACGCACACACACGCACGCACTGCCTGGGTTAGGTGCCCAGGCCTACACTCCCATAGCACTAATCGTTCACTTGTCCAACACCACTCCTCATGCCCACATCCCTCACTCAGCTGCTGTCAGCCCTTGGAGGGCAGAGATGTGTAACGTCCGCACCTGAATCCCAGCTGTCCACACAGCCTGGCTCCAAATGTGCCAAGGTGAACTGAGGCATGGAGGGCAGTGTCATTCGGCAACTTGAATGTCTTTTCCCTGCAGAAGCAGGACAGACGTACCCGGATGGGCTTCCTGCCAGCAACAGAGTGCTGTGGTCCTTCTTCCTTAGATCCAACAGCATGGGGAATGGGGGGGGGGGGGCAGCCTACTGGAAAGGGCAGGGGGGGCGGGCAGCCTACTGGAAAGGAGGGTTGGGCAGCCTACTGGGAAGGGCAGCACAGGCTCTGAGAACAAAGTGGGGATAGTGGGGAGCCTGGGCGGCTTAGTCGGTTAAGTGTCTGACTTTCACTTAGGTCATGATCTCGCAGTTCGTGGGTTCGAGCCCCGCGTCGGGCTCTGTGCTGACTGCCAGCTCAGAGCCTGGAGCCTGTTTCAGTCTGTGACTCCCTCTCTCTCTGACCCTCCCCTGATCACGCTGTCTCTCTCTCTCTCTCTCCTAGAAATAAATAAAACATTAAAAAAATAAATAAAGTGGGGATAGTGTGATGACTGCCTGTCCTCCAGGGTTCTTAGCAGGAGGTGAGATCACAGCTGATCACAGTGCCTGGCAGGTGGTACGTTCGCAATGAGTGGCATTTGTAGTGGTCACTTTGATTCCATCCTGGAGCACACAGTGTGCAAAGTCTTATTCCATCACCCAGCCCACGGTATACGGTTCCATCCTCATCCCTCTGACCAGTTACTTGAGGGACAAATTAGACCTTTTGGATGCTCTGGAGGTACATGTAGCTTAGGGTTACCAGATTATCAAATAAAAGCATAGGAAGCCCAGTTACCTTTGAATGTCAGATAAACAATGTAATAACTGTTTAGTGTAAGTATATCCCAAATAATGCATGGAACATACTTATACTAAAAATGTTTTCATTGTTTATCTGATCCTCAGAGGTAACTGGGCACCCGATATTTTACCCATGAATCCTGGGGAAGCTCTCATTTGATGGGATCTGACCTTGCCAGGCCAACTGTACCTCTTCTCCAAGACAAGAACTTCTGAAGCAATGGTTGAGAGATTTCCCAACTCTTTTGTAACTGGCATAGGGGGGAATCGAACAGCACTAGAGTACAAACAAGAAGCTTTCACTTCCCCAGTCCCTGCCACGTGCTAGGCTCACTCACAACCCCCCCAGCCTTCCTGCTGGGGGACAGATCCCAGAATGACCTCACAGCTGCACTCCATAATTCTCTGGTCACTTCCAGTTCATGAAAGCAATCTCATTCTGGCTTTTAAGGCTCAGCCCTATTCATCTTTTTTTTTTTCAATTTTTTCTTTCATAGTTTATTGTCAAGTTGGTTTCCATATAACACCCTGTGTTCATCCCAGCAGGTGCCCTCCTATTCATTTTAGAACTTCAGTCTCATTTTCAATTCAAAGCACTCCCTGCCCCTCCAGCACAGGCCAAGTTCATGGACCTTGCAGCTGGGGAGGAGAGAGACAGTGTGGGGGGCTGACCTCATTCCCCACTTCCCAATGTTTGCCCCTCCGGGTTTGGGGTGGGAGAAAGGAGAACAGATGGCCTCTCCCAGATCTTAATGCCACTCCAGTTAGGAGGCATGAACCCCTGGCGAGAGGCACCATATTGTCCAGTTGAACCCCAATTATGGGCCTCCCTTCACATTCCTCTCTGACAATGCCTCTGGCTGGTGCCACAGAAGTCCTGGCCAGCCAAGCCCGTTCCGTCCACTCTGTGGGGCCAGTGGACACAGCTCCTGCTTCTCCCTGGTCCTCAAAGGGGCCTTCTTTGCCCACTGCCTACGGGCTGCCCTCACCAAGCTCCCGTCTCAATATTCTGCAGCATCAGACCCTACCATGGCTCTGGCTCCCCAGAAGCAGGCTCTAAAATGAGCATTTGTGAACCAGTGAATTATTAAGAAATGCTCCCAGTAGGAACTTGTCACAGAGTGAGGGGAAGACAGATAGGGAAGGAGAAAAGCCAAGAAAGGGTCTGATTTCACCTTGTAGAAACTCTGAGGCCAGCAAATTATGGCTTCAAGAGCCAAGGCCAGCTCATCATCCATATTACGTGGTCTATGAGCTAAGAATGGTTTTTGGATTTTTTAATGTACAACGTAAAAATCTTCAGCCTCAATAGATACTGCCCTTTGACCTATAATGCACACAATAGTTATATCTATCACTTTATGGAAGAAGTTCGCTAATTCCTGGATGGTATGCAGTCTTTGATTGGATCCTGGCTTGACAAACTGTCTGTGAAATGCATTTAGGGCATAATTAGGAAATTTTTACTATGAACTGATGTTAGGGGATATTAGAGAATTTGTTAGAGATGTATGCTTAATTATTTAAGGTTGAAATCTCGTGATGGTTATAATTTGCTTTAAATAGTTCAATAAAGCAAATGAGGCACATATGGTAAAATGTTAATGACTGTAAAGTCCAGGTGATGGATTTCATTAGGCTGTTCTCATTACTATATGTTTGAAAGTTGTATAATTAAACTTAGGAAATTAATATACATCTTCCTTTTTTTCACCTTCCATATCTAAGCCATTGACTAAGTCCCAGCTATTCTACTCTTTACACTTTTGCTTCCAAATCTGTCCCTGTCCTTCATCCCAGTGACCAGAGTTGAGTTTCAGCCCAGGCTGTCATCAAAAACCACACAGGAGTACAGAATCATGTGGGGAATAAAACAACAAATAGACCTCTATGTGATTCCTTCTTCCAGCAAATACAGTTGACCCTTGAACAACTCAGGGGCTGGCGTACTGACCCCCCCCATGCAGTCACAAATCCATGTATAATTTTAACTCCCCCCCAAATCTAACTACTAGTAAACCTACTGTTGATCAGAAGCCTTACTGATAACATCAACAGTGGATTCACAGATACCGTGTATGCTCTGTGTATTATAGACTGTATTCATACAATAAAGTAAGCTAGAGAAAAGAGAATGCTATTAAGAAAATCATGGCGCACCTGTGTAGCTCAGTCTGTTAAGCCTCCGACTTGGACTCAGGTCATGATCTCGCGGTTTGTGGGCTGGAGCCTGACTCAGAACCTGGAGCCTGCTTCGGATTCTGTGTCTCCCTCTCTCTCTGCCCTTACCCCGCTAGTGTTCTGTCTCCCTCTGTCTCTCAAAAATGAAGAAAAAACGTTAAAAATTTTTAAAAGGAAAATCACAAGGAAGAGGATGTACATTGACAATACTGCACTGCACTGATCAAATAAAGCCCACCTGTAAGCGGACCCACGCCGTTCAAACTGCCGCTCGAGGCATTAGGCACCTGCTACGTGGCAGGCCCTGGGGATGCGGCCATGGTTCCTCATGGCTGTGCCCTCCTCCCAGATGGTCCCCAGGCCTCAGAACCCCCCCTCCCCCACGAACCACCACCCACCACAATCGCAGGTGTTCACGATGATGTCTCTGACCCATCAAGGAAGGGCTTCTCTCTGTCTGGAATACCCCGCGCAGAAGGACAGGAGCCCGGCACCAGCCTCTCCAGCAAGACTTGTGACACCACTTTTTTTTAACCTTGACTACTGAGAGTGGCGCCTTCTCACTGCCCAGAAAGTTCGCTCTCAGGGGTCGTATTCTGCCAGAGCCGAGCCTTCAGGCTTCCCTCCCCTCCCCAGCACGCCCCGTGCTGTGCTGGAAGAGTTTTATAAACCGGCTCTCTGGAAAAGAGACAAAAAGCTCGGATTTGTACGTTTGCCCATTTCTGAGGCGTAGCTACTGCATTGACACCAAGGTACCAAAATGTGGTATCTCTGAGCACAAAACTGGGGAGCGGTGCGCGTTCGCCCCTCACGCAGTGTTTCTACCGCAGTTACCGGTCGGAAATAATCTCAAGAGCAGACTAGTAACAAACAGAATGTACTAAAATAATGAGACAGTGATGAGTCTTAAGTATGTCTTACCTTTTAAAAAATATAGCTTATGTCACTAAGGTTTACATAATTTAATTTTTAACTTTTTAAATTATGTTTATTTATTTTGAGAAAGAGAGAGCACGAGCAGGGGAGGGCCAGAGAGAGAGTGAGACACAAAATCCAAAGCAGGATCCAGGCTCTGAGCTGTCAGCACAGATTCCCATGCAGGGCTCAAACTCAGAAACCCAGAGATCATGGCCTGAGCCAAAGTCGGACGCTTAACCCACTGAGCCACCCAGGCACCCCTAATTTTTAACACTGGCTAAATTTCACATCAGCTTACTTGTAAAATTCCTGAAAATGTAACAATCAGCTCTCGTGGTACCAGCCTGCTCCAGCCCCCTCCGCGCCACCCAAGGGCACAAACTGAAGGGTTTGTAGTAGAACTGGCTGCAGCTGAGTTCATTTGAAGGAAGTTCCCAATTCAGCATCTTGGCCTCCCCATCTGAGCCAGCCTGAGCGGGTAGCCTCAGCAGGGGGCCGCGTGCTACCTGAGCACCTGGATGACTTCCCCTCCCATCCTCAGCCCCTCATCTGCAGCCTGTGGGGTGCACGTCCACCTTCAGGGCTGTGTGATGGAGCAGCCAGAGTAATACACAGGAGCTGTGCCAATCCCAGCATTTCTGCTTATAACAAGCTCCTAAAAACTCGTGGGATCTGCAAAATTGCACACAAAGAAGTGTTTTTCTTTAAAACACCATTTGTGAGCAAAATAGGATTCAGGGCAGACAGACTACTCCAAACCTAGGGGTCCCCATAACCAGAGCACTAATAAAAACAATCACAACCTCATAAAAATTCCCAGAGTTAAATCCCCAGCCAGCGTCGCTGCTCATGGGCCCTGTAAGCCCTGGGACTTGAGCTTCCTGCTTGGACACGTGGATCCTCGCCAGCATTTGTTTCCAAGGAAGACGGTTCACATCAGAACTCCAAGGTGGACCCAGGGCCTAGGCCGCTTTGCCCATCATTTTTTAACACAAGGGGACACTGTCTTTCCAGTTTCAACAGCCGCAGCCACTCACAGCTTCGCAGGGAGCTTAGCTTCATGGAAAGGGTAAGTTCTTCAAGCCACCAAGCCAGCCACAACTGCCCTGAAGGAAGCCCTTCTGTGGGATTTTCAGCTTCTTTTTCTCAAGGTCTCTTACTTGGCGGAGGCTCTTTCATTGTAAAAAAGCTTGCCCTATCCACCTCCACCCGTCTTCAACCCTTAACATACCAAGAAAGAGCAAGTACGAGCCCACACATTTTACTGAGATCATTCCCCTATTTACCAAGCTCACGCCCCTACTTCCTATCACAGAAATAGTTGCAGAAGCATAGTTGGCTTCTGTGACGGCTTAGAAATAGTTAATCAAGGGTGCCTGGCTGGCTCAGTCAGTAAAGCATGTGACTCTTGATCTCAGGGTCAGGAGTTCAAGCCCCATATTGGGCGTGAAGAAGAAAACAAGAAAGAAAAAGAGAGAGGGAGGGAAGGAGGGAGAGGGAAGTAAGGAAGGAAAAAAGGAGTTAATCAGAATAAAACCATTTGCCTCTCAAAAGCCCATAATTCCTACTGAGCCCTCCCATCAGAGGGGGGCAGGGGCTCCAGGATTATGGAATCCACAACATACTCTTCTTTACTTAGCAGGATTCATCCGTCATTAAGCAAACCTATATTTAGGATTGCACATTTCTTCAGGGTAAACACTTTCTCTGCACCTGCTTGGCATAAAGAAAGAGGAATGAGTCATTCATTTCCAAGAGGCCGCTCAGCACCGTTTACCATTTCTGACCCCGCCGTACGCACTCACACAACCCTTCCAAGGATACGGTTCTTCATCTGACCGAGGCAAGTCATAAAGTCCAAACAAAAAGACCCAGACCTCAAATCCGGACAAAGTAATAACCTGCCCCGCCCTGCTGTGCTCTTCAGGGCTGTTCCCAGTCGTTGGCCATTTCCACATTGTAAAACCCTCTCCCCTCATTCCCAATTCAGTTTAACAAATACTGGTTGAATAATTAACTGTGTCCAGCCCTGTGCAAGAAGCTGGAAGCCCAAGGAAGAGATTCCGTTTAGAGAGACTGGAATTTGTACGATTCAATTTAGATTTTCCTTAACTTTGGTTTGGTCTGGTTTGGTTTTCACTTTGGCTGCTGAAAGCGGTGAGCGGCCTGGCCTGTTCTCCCAAAGGTTTGGAGTTGCGTTTTCCTCTTCTACAGAGAACAGGGGAGACAGACAGAAGTGAAGTGCTGTGCAGCTTACAAGCAGCGGTGTCCAAAAATATGTGTGGGTGACATAGGACAGAGAAGGGAGGCACTTATTCTCCTGGTCAGGTTTCTGACAGGCCAGGGATGCCTTCCTAGAGAAGGTGATGCTTGAGGCGGGTTTTAAAGGATGCGCAGGAGTTTTCCGGGACAGTCCATTACCGGGAAAGAGAATGGTAAAGAGAGATGACTCAGAAGCCCAATGAAACAACTTTGTACAAGCCTGCACAGAGGACGAATCCCCAGGTGCTTTAGAGCAGGGCCCCTCAGCCTCAGCACTACTGGCATCTTAGACTAGATAATTCTGGGTTGGGGGTGCTGGGTAGGTTAGCATGCCGGGCCTCTACTCACCACATACCGATAGCACGGACCCACAAATTGTCACAACCACAAATGTCTCCAGGCCTTGCCAAGTGGCCCCCAGAAGACAAAATCACCCCAGGATGAGAATCACTGTTCCAGACACTATTCCCCCTCCGACACTGGCATAGAAACGCGGGCAGAGAGGATGCTGTGGGAACAGAAATCCCCCTGGGCAACCACACTGCTGTGGCTTTCAACAGCTCACGCCCACTGGTCTGCGGGTGTTCACTAGGTCAGGGAGACTGGCCGGGTCACACCCAGCAAGGACGGGGACACAAGCCAAGACAGGTCCGGGCCCTGGGATGACAGCCTCCTCTCCATCCGCCCACCCCCTGCAAATGGGGAGCAGCCAGGGAATTCCAGCGTGGGGGCCAGAATGGAGCATCAAGGAGCAGTCCCAGTGTCCCCCGGCGCTTTGTGCTGGCTGAGGAAGGGCAGTCACAGCGCCGGGCGGCGGCGCTGCCTTCACGAAGGAGAACCAGCTCCGTTATCTCAGCGGCGCCTCTGCAGCTCTCGTGGGGCAACAAGGGGCCCTTTTACGTTCCCTCTGAGGGCACAGCTTTGGACCAGCATTGGGAAAGAAGTGTGGCTCCAGAAAGGAAGTGACCAGCCCTGTGCCCGCAGCAGGAGAGGGACAGAGGCCTGAAACAGACCTGCGAGGCCAAAATCAAACATCAAGGGCTCCAGGTCCTCATGACCCAGGTTGTCCGGTTTGAATCCCTGGGGGTGTCTCCGAGGCTCTGGGCCTCCAGGGTGTCTCTCCCCTCAGCCCTTCACACCCAGAGCTCTCCGCAGCTACAAATACCAGTTACGGGTCCTGAAAAGAACAACACAGCCGCCACACCTTTGGCCACACTGCTCTCTCCCCTGAACTCTCTTCCTGTGCTTACCACCTGCCTCTTTTTTTAAAAAAATGTTTTGGGGCACTTAGGTGGCTCAGTCGGTTGATCGCTGAGCTTCTGGCTTCAGCTCAGGTCATGATCTCACAATCTGTGGGTTCGAGCCCCGTGTTGGAACCTGGAGCCTGTTTCAGATTCTGTGTCTCCCTCTCTGCCCCTTCCCTGCTCACAGTGTCTCTCTCTCTCTTTCTCTCTCTCTCAAAAATAAATAAACATTAAATAAATATTTTTCCATTTCTTTAACATTCATTCACTTTTGAGAGACAGAGTGTGAGCGGGGGAAGGGCAGAGAAAGGTAGGCACAGAATCTGAAACAGGCTCTAGGCTCTGAGCTGTCCGCACAGAGCCCAACGTGGGGCTCAAACCCACAGATTGTGAGATCATGGCCTAAGTTGAAGTTGGACGCTTAACCAACTGAGCCACCCAGGTACCTCTTAAAATACTGCATGGCTTAACACTCCATCCAGAGGCCCACTCTTGGCCCCTCCCTCAGGTAAAAATGGCCCTTTCCACCAGTCTCTGTGAGGCCTCGACAGCTCACCAGGCCTCTGACTGGAGGCCCTCGGAGGGCAGGGCCAGGTCTTCCTCCTCCTCCTGATTGCAGGACCCAGAACAGGACAGGTAGGTGCTCACGTGTTTGCTGAGTGGTTGAAATCCGCCTGTGCCTCTTACTGTGCCTCCCTGACTCCACAGGGAAACAGGAGGGGCCTGGCCCCATCTCACCCGGAGCCAGGCCCCTGTGTGTGTGTGTATGTGTGTGTGTGTGTGTGTGTACGTGTAGCTTCTGCTGCATCCAGATTTCCTGCTGCTTCCAGGTGGCTTTCCTCCAGGGCCAATGTAAGTGACTTTTTCTACCTGAGGTGTGAATAGCTAACAACACACCTGCTCTCACCCCAGGCACCAGAGGCATCCTCCCGGGGCCTTGAGCACCTTCACCAGGAGGAGGTGTCAGAGGTGTATGTGAAATGTGGGGTTCTCTGGACTGGAAATACGGGCTGGCTGGCTGTGATGCACTGTTTCCTGCCCTGTGACAGAGAATGAAGGGGCCACTTCCTGCAGCAGCTATGATCTGGACATATGCTAATAGCCTTGGGAAGAAAAGTGCAGGTTTGTTTTTTTGTTTGTTTGTTTCTCAGAATTTGGAGTGTCTGGGGACTAAGTCAGCAACTATAAAATGAGGAATGTCAAATGCTCCTTCTAAAAGCTTATGGAAGATTCAAGAAAATGTGCGATTTGCCCTTGAGTGATTGGTTAAATGGCAGGACACATCTGAAGGATTTTCAGTGAGAAGTGGGGTCGGGTGGTAAACAGTCTACAGATGTAGTGGTTTGTGATTTGGGTTTTTTAAAAAAAAAATTGGCCCTCTCTCTACTCTCATAAGAAATTATGAAGAATATAAGAATTATGACTGGGTGGCTCTGCCATTTAAGCATCTGACTCTTGATTTCGGCTCAGCTCATGATCTCATGGTGGTGAGATTGAGCCTAGCATCTTGAGATTCTCTCTCTCTCTTTCTCTCTCCCTCTGGCCCTCCCCTCCTTGCTCATGTGTGCGCACTCTCTCTCTCTCTCTCTCTCTCAAAATATAAACACAAAAGACAAAGAAATTATGAATGAGAAGTAGAGATCTCCCCAGTAGGGCTGGTATCCTGGGAAGGAGGCAATGGAAATAAGGCCAAAGGCCTAGTACAAACCCAGGACCCGGTGTCAGAGCATAACTGATAAAAGCTCCGGCAGGAATTCAAGGTGGCACAGGGATGCAGGGACTTCTACTATCTTTCCATTGGCTCCTACTCCCATGAGGTCAGAGACCCCTGTGCCTTACTCACCAGCAGCATAGCACTGCTTTACATCTATCAGTTAAATTAATTCATCCGTGCTGTGTGTCTACCTATGCATCTATAGCTAAAGTCATTTCGGCTGTGGGCAGTGAGACAGGGAGGAGAATGGGCACTGTGAGTAGCTTGTAGGCAGAGGCCACCTCACCATGAATGGTCAGTGGCTGCACCACACCTAGCACCTTCAGACATGAGCACATCTGAAAGGCTTGTTACGTGTGCCTGCCTGATGCCCCACCCCTCAGGGTCAGGACCAAGGACAAAGTTCTGATAGGTAAAGAAGAGGGAAAAGAATATTCTAAAATGAGGAAGGGGACCATATCTATGCCTATACTCAAAAGCAGCAACACCCTTTCTGAAATTTTGATCAAAGAACTGATCAGGGGCACCTGGGTGGCTCAGTTGGTTAAGCATCTGACTTCAGCTCAGGTCACGACCTCACAGTCCATGAGTTTGAGCCCTGTGTCGGGCTCTGTGCTGACAGTTCAGAGCCTAGAGCCTGCTTTGGATTCTGTGTCTTCCTCTCTCTCTACCCCTTGCCTGCTCACATTCTGTCTCTCTTTCTCTCTCTCAAAAATAAATAAACATTAAAAAAATTAAGACCTAATCAAAGAATAGTACCTCCTAGCATAAAACACCAAAGAATGCTGGATAAATATAATAAGCATGACAAAGGCCCTAAAGAAGGAATGCAATTCCTGAGAAGCCAAAAAAGACCTGAGCTGACCCTATGAAACCTGGTCAGGAAGGTGGGGCTGGGAGGGGTAGTGAGCTACCAAAACGGGAGGAATTGGGATCTGTTGGGGTCTGTATGGAGTGGAGATAGGAAAAAAAAAAAAAAAAAAAAAGCAAGAAAGTACAAACTAAAAAAAAAAATTGTCACTAACTCAGCATAACAATAAAGAAATCTTGGATGGATAGATGGATGGATGGATGGATGGATAAAATTTTTCCCTGGAAATTCATAATCATAAACTTGCTTTCACACAGGTGTGGAGCTCAAATTTATACAACCTAAGTTGACCCAGGATTCCCCCCGCAAGGTAAAAAAGAAGAAGAAGAAGAAGAAGAAGAAGAAGAAGAAGAAGAAGAAGAAGAACTCAAAAGTTGGTTCTAAGCTAATGATGCCCTGGGGGCCTTGGCCAACACAATGCTCTGGAGTTCGATACATTATTGGGAAACCTAATGTTATAAACATGTCTGTTCCTTCCAAGTACTTTCATAGATCCAATGCAACACTAATCAAAACCCTAGAGGGTATTTTTGTGATAAGTGGTAAGCTGATTCTAAAATTCACATGGAATGCTAGAAGCCAACATTCTTGTGGAAAAAAAAAAGAGCAAAGCTAAAGGTCTTACACTATAGATATCAAGACCTTTTCTAAAACCACAGCATTTAACACAGTGCTGCGCTGACAAGGACAGACCCAAGGGGAAGTCCAGAAGTAGACCTCCACACAAGCAGTCACACAATTTATGAGAAAGGTGACACAACCATGCAAAAATAAAGCTTGACCCCTGCCTCACACCATACCAAAAGAGCAATTCCCAATGGATTGTATATCTCTTTTGTAAAAGGTCAAACAACATTTCTAGTTAATAATATAGGAGAATGCCTTCATGGCTTTGGGTAGGCAAATATTTTATAAGCAGGACACAGAAAGCACTAAAAACCATTAAGGGGGAAATTAATACATTGGACTATATTACAGTAAGAATTGATGCAGCACCTGGGTGGCTTAGTCGGTTAAGTGTCCAGCTCTTGATTTCCGTTCAGGTCATGATCTCATGGCTCATGAGATTGAGCCTCATATTGGGCTCTGTGCTGACTGTGTGGAGGCTGCTTGGGATTTTCTCTCTGTCCCCCCATCTCTACCCCTCACCCACTTCCATTTTCTTCTCTCTCTCTCTCCTTCTCTCAAAATAAACTAATAAACTTTAAAAAAAGAAAATGAGCACTGTTGTTATATGCAATGGCACAGATAATCTCACAAGATAATGCTGAATGAAAAAGCCAGGCACTGAAGGGTACACACTATGATTCTGTGTATCTAAAGTTCAAAACCAAGCAAAATGAATCTATGTTGTTAGAGGTCAAAATATTGCTTACCTGGGAAGTAGTGACCAGAAGAGGGTACAGAGGGGGTTCTGGAAAGCTAATAATGTTTGTATTTCTTGATGTGTGTAGGTGATTACACACGAATCAAGAGTTTATCTTTTGAAAATTCATTAAGCTATATACCTATAACATACTCACTGTGTGGTATGATGTTACACTTTAACAAAAGGTATCCTTAACAAAATTGCTTAAATCTTTTGGGAGAGATATGCCCTTGACCCATATCACACAGGACTGCCATAAACAAAGCTCTAGTAAAAACCATTTGAGAATCCAAAGTTCCAAAACACACAAGGAAATGATTTACCATGAGTAAGAGTCAGAAAATGCCAAAGAAGTCCAAATAAGCAGGATTAGACTCCCAAAAACATCAGATAACAGAGATTATGAAATTCCAGGCCAGTGGCTCCTAAACTGTAGTCCCAACTCAGCAGCATCCATATCAGCTGAGAACTTGTCAGAGATGCAATCTTTCACCTGCCTCACACATTCTGGGAGTCAACATCCCAGAAAAAACCTGTGAGCTTCAAGGGCTGAGTCAGCGCTAATGGAGCCGAGGTGTCCAGGCTGGAGTGTCTCTTGGACAGAGCTATGGCCCCACCTTCTCATTTTTGGATGAGAGGGCAGAAGCTCCCAGAGCTACCTGACCCACCTACAAAATGGTTTCCAGAACCCAGAATGCCAGAGCTCTTCCCAATAGGGGTTCTGTGTAAGGGACGCCTAGCCAATATGGCACCTCAAACAGTATCCTTAGTGCCTGCTGAGGTCACCCTCTGTGCTCTTCCCTGCCCCTGGGACATCCCAAAGCAGCACCAGGTGGTGACATCATCCATTGACTGGTGATGTTCCCCGTCCAAAACTGACTCTCTCCAAAGACACCAAACCCAGTGTCCTAAAGCCACACTGCCCCCTGGTGGTGCTTTCCAGAGTTTAAAAACAGCCCTCTATTTCTCCTACATGAGGGTTTCCCTACTGATGTGAAGAACTGAGTGTAAAACAGAGAGCAGCCTGCCGTAACTTTATTTCATTTACAATTATTTGAAATTCAGTGCTATAAAATGGGAGGACCAAAAAAAATTAATGTTCCTTGATTAGAAAGCTCGTGAATCTCCGGTGGCTTCAAAAAGCATTTCACTCTGGGCTTCAGTGAAAGAGAGCTATTGCTTTCTGAGCGGTGAGATCATGGAGCTCACAGGTACAGCCAACGCCAGCCTGAGAGGCAGAGGTGGCCTGTCTAAGAGCGGTTGTGAAACAGGCCATTAGTAAAACCGTGGGCACCAGATCCCACGGAGCTGTATGATGGAATTACTCAGTGTCATTGTGTATCTACCCTCTTTCTGTTGGAGAGCTCATTTTTCAGCTTGGAGCCCCATCAGGGCTTTACTCTTCCAGAGTAAAGAAAAGAATAGAATACCTCCTAGCATCGTGCCACATTGAACATTGACCACAGCCGGAACGGAGGCATCAGACCCAGGCAGATATGTAGGGCCTTAGAGCAACGTAAAAAAGTGGAAACCTTGGGGCGCCTGGGTGGCTCAGTCAGTTAAGCGTCCAACTGCGTCTCAGGCCATGATCTCACAGTTTGTGGGTTTGACCCCCGCATCGGGCTCTGTGCTGACAGCTCAGAGCCTGGAGCCTGCTTTGGATTCTGTGTCTCCCTCTCTCTCTGACCCTCCCTGGCTCGTGCTCTATCTCTCTCTCTCTTAAAAATAAATAAACATTTTTTAATATTAAAAAAAAGTGGAAAGCATCCCAGGTTGATAGGGAAGCATGCTCCCCTCTCTGTGAAGCCTTCCGGGACCACAGCCAGCTGACTGCATGTCCTCCCTCTCCACAACCCCACTCTTCACAGGTAACCCCATCAGAGTCGTTAGTGGGTCACATAAGGACAGTTGGCTTGAATGTGTCCTCCATAGATCATGAACTTCCCCATCTCTAAACCCCAGGACCCAGTAGAGCTGGAAGAAGAGATGGATCTTGACCCCTCGATCTCACAGATCACCTATCGCCTATGCGCCATGACAGCCAGCGAGTTACCCCACCTTGCTAGACCTCGGTCCCTAGTGGTGGAATGGGATTCACCCTGCTATTGCCTCACAGGTGGAAGCAAGCTCAGCAAAACTGTATTTTTTTAAGATTTTATTTGTAAGTACTCTCCACAGCCTGCATGGAGCTCCCGCTCACAACCCCGAGCTCAGGAGTCACACGCTCCCCTGACTGATCCAGCCAGGCGCCCCCAAAATTGTATGGTAAAAACACCAAGAAAAAAAAAACACAATGCCTGATCTGTAGCAAGCACTCAATAAATGTTCACAATTATTAATAGGAGTTATTGGGAGTTCAATAAATCTTTGTTGTTGTTGCTGCTATAGGATAGGAGCAAATTACAGAGCCTATCTGAAGGAGCAAACTTCCATGGGAATCAATGAAGATCACACTTAGAGAAATATTTGAGCAGCCCCAGCACTATACCAAAGGGGGACCTGATACAATTTAGAAAAAATGTCCCACAAGACACTTCAGGGCCATGCGCCAAAACATTGTTACAGTCGCTCCCCAGACCTGCAATTCTCGGATTTCCTGAGCCATACCTGGAGGTCTGCAGCGGCTGATGGACGGAGCTCTCAGCCAGGGAGCAAAGGTGCTGGGCTGCCCATACCCACGTGGACAGGAAGAAGCGGGCCCACCGGGAGAGAGAACAGTCCAGAAGGCCCCTAACAGAAGATCAGTTCAGAAGCCTCTTTTTTTTTTTTTTTTTAATGTTTTTTTATTTATTTCTAGGAGAGAGAGAGAGAGAGAGAGCGTGAGCAGGGGAGGGTCAGAGAGGGAGGGAGTCACAGACTGAAACAGGCTCCAGGCTCTGAGCTGGCAGTCAGCACAGAGCCCGACGCGGGGC